>NW_022196893.1:33705412-33785883 GCF_008632895.1 Mastomys coucha
TTTTTTGTTTTTGTTTTTGGAACTCACTCTGTAGACCAGGCTGGCCTGGAACTCAGAAATCCCCCTGCCTTTGCCTCCCAAGGCTGGGATTAAAGGCATGTGCCACCACCGCCCGGCTCCTTATTCTTAACTTTGTTTTTCTCCTCACCTGGTTATTTGGGTTCATTCAGCCTCAGACAGCTTCGCCTCTTCTGCCAGGGCTTGAAAACTTGCCCAGCATCCTAAATACCGGGTGCTGTCTGGATTCCCCTCTCCAAACCACTTTTTATCTAATGACCCTATGATGATGAACATAGGCACTCAAGCTCTGAAATACTGACTTATCTACCCATTGAGTTTCTGTTCCCACCCTACCCTACTCCTTACATTAAGGGCCCTTTTTAAGAGAGGAACGTCAGCTGTCTAGTTCACTCCAGCAGCCAGCGCCTGATCCATAATAAGCCAGCAAATAATAGTTGTCCAAGCCAGTTGTTGGTTTCCCATAGACAGCCAGGCACCCCCCACACCCACACTGGGACTCACTCTCTCCAGAAACTCCCAGAACCCAGGCCCCCCAAGACTCCTACCATCTCCCAGCAACATACTGACTCAGTGTCCTGGAGTGTTTCTATTGCTGGTGCTGCCTCACTGAGCCCTTCTGGGAGCTTTTGGAGAACCTGGAATCTTAGTTCTGGCCATCGGGGTAGGAGAGGCTCAGGCAGGTGTCAGGGCTTAGAATTGCTAGAAGTACCTTAGGATTGAATAGAGGGAAGGAAGACTTCAGAAAAGTAAGACAAGAAAGGTATTCCAGGCAGAAGGAACGGTGAGAGTGACTGCTGACCAGAAGTGCGGGGTCTCGATCTGGCGCAGGTAAAGGACTATCAGCAGAAGTGGATGAATGTAATGTCAGGCAGGACCAGAAGAGAATGGCCAGGTGGGGAGGTCTGAGCTCCCTGCAGGATCAGCGAAGCTCAGAGTATCTTAGGCTTAATCCTGCCCTCGCCTTCTCCCCACACAGTGTACCCTCCTGTCTCACCCAGCCCTCCCTTCCACCCTGCCCCCAAAGCAGCCTCCTTCAGCCAAATGGACTTCTCTCTGGGCCTTCGATTGGGGCCTCGGAATAAGAAGGCTACCTACCAGGAGCCCCCTCCGTCCTCTGGGTGTGGACCTCCAACTACCTCTCCCTGCTTGTCCTGTCCTCCATCCGCCTGTGCCTGCCCCTGTCCCAGCTGCCCCCCTCCCCCATGCTCCTGCACTGCGAGTCTCTCAGACGCCGCTGCTACCTGCCCTTCCTGTCCAGGCCTCCCTGGCCCACCCTGCATGTGTTCTTGCCCTCCTTGCCCCGCATGTCCTCCCTCGTCGTGTCCGCATACCTACTGCGTCCTCTGCTCGAGTCCATCTAGGACCTACTGCCGCCCCTCGCCTTGCCCCATTTACTCCTGTTCCGCGGGCCAAACTGCCTGTTGGAGCTCCCGCTTGGGCTGCAGTAGCAACTGCAGCTGCACCCGTGGTGTTGCATGGGGGCCTCGGGGCTCCGCGGGCTGCTGCAGTGTCTGCTTCAGGAGACAGAGGGCTTCTCGAGGACTCTGTCAGATAATCTAGGCTGAGAAGTTATGTCCCGCAAAAGGTGGCTCAGCTGGCCCTGGAGCTACTTCCTCTGACAAAGGCTCCAAATAGAGCTGGGATGGAATCAGGCAGACCCCTGATTGAAGGGGACAGGGAACCACTCCTTGGACATTTGATTCTGGGTGTGATCCTGCTGGTTGCAAAACCTGCTCATTCTGGAAAGTGTCCTCAGAGCCTTCCTTGCAGCCCTCTAAAGGTAAGCGTGTCCACGGTTCTTTCCTTTCCACTCAGCCCCCAGTGGAGACCTTTGCTTGTCTTCTCCTGCAGGTCATGAGGGTATGACAGGCTCCTTTCTAGAGGATGGGGGTGAGGAAGCACTTCTGACTCTGAACCTCCATCCTTACTCCTGATTGTCTATGGCCTCCTAATCTCTTATCGTAAGCCAGTCGAAGCAGCCCTCAGACTTGGTTTCTCCCTACCCTGGGATGGCTTTGACATCCTTCCTGGTCTTTTGTGTCCATCCAGGAACCTTCTGCCCACCCGGATGTGGATGTTTTGTGTTGGAAATTTCTAAGCACTCACTTAGCCTCATGACCTCAATCTTACAGCAGTAATCCTGTCCCTGTCTGAGACAGCCATGTTTGTCTGTCTTGGGGAAGAGGAACCTCCCCTCAGGCTCTCAGGGTCCTACCCACACATGGGTGGTTGAACGTTCCCTGTTAGGGTGGAGGTGAGGGATTCAAAAGCCACCAAGTGCTTTTTGGGTTTTGTTATTTTTGTTTTGTTTTGTTTCGTTTTTGTTTTCTTCTGGAGCTGAGGACAAAGCCAGGACAGAAACTTACGGTTGCTAGGCAAGAACTCTATCACTAGGCTGGAGAGATGGCTCAGCGGTTAAGAGCACTGACTGCTCTTCCGGAGGTCCTGAGTTCAATTCCCAGCACCCACATGGTGGCTCACAACCATCTCTAATGGGATCTGATGCCCTTCCCTGCTGTGTCAGAAGACAGCTACAGTGTACTCATATATATAAAATAAATAAATCTTAAAAAAACAAAAAACTTCTACCATTAAGCTATATCCTCAATCCTGAGACAGAGCTTTATATAGCCTTATTAAATTACAGTATAGCCAAGGCAAGCCTTAAATTCCTATTCTCCCTGCTTTTTGTTTCTCAAGGGTTGGGAACACAAGTTTGTACAACCACACCTAACTCTCCCTGGGTCTTTTAATTTACTGCATTCCTCAATTCCTCCCTTTTCCCTTCTTCGTTACATTTTATTTACTTTGTATGTATGTGTGTGGGCACTGGCCTGCCTCAGTGCACCAGTAGAAGCCCGATGACAACTTCTGGGAATCCACCATGTAGGATACAGGAATTAAATTCAGATCCTCGGGCTTGGCAACAGGTGCTGTGCCATCTTGCCAGGGCCAGTCTCTGTTTTTTTCTCCTTCTGGGTTTCTTTTTCTCTTTGTTTCATCCATTCTTTTCTTTTTCTCCTTTTGTTTGTTTTGTTTTGCTTTTTGTTTTTGACAGACTTTTACTCCAGGCTGGCCTCAAACTTTGTCTTACTCCGCCACAGCCTGCCCAGTGCTGGGGTGTTAGATGTGTACCACAGTGCCTGGGTGATTCATGGAGAACTTTACAGTGGAGGAATCATGATGCCATCACCTGAGTCCACTGACGAAGCTTAGTATGGATAACCGTGACAGAGCCGGGCAAGGACACCCTTGGTCTGCTGTCATGATGCAGTCTGCATCATCCAGTGCTGCCTAGAAAAGATACTGGCCAGAGAAGCAAACAAACCTCTCAACGTGAATTAAGTCAGACCCTCAGTGCTGTTCTGTGTGTGTGTGTTCATGAGTGTGGCATGTGCACATCCTGTGTGTATGCAGGCATTCATGGAGACGGACCCTACGTTTTGTTCCTCAGAACATGGTCCACCTTGATTTTTTTTTTCTTTTTTAACATAATCTCTCACTAGGTCCTGTCTCTGCATCCTTGGCTCTGAGATTAGACTCATTTTTTTTTTTAATGTATTTATTTATTTTTATGTATGTGAGTACACTGTAGCTGTCTTCAGACAAGCCAGAAGAGGGCATCGAATCCCATTACAGATGGTTGTGAGCCACCATGTGGTTGCTTGGAATTGAACTCAGGACCTTCGGAAGAGCAGGCAGTGCTCTTAACCGCTGAGCCATCTCTCCAGCCCTGAGATTACACTCTTGCCCCCATTACCATGCCCACAGTTTTTATATGAGTTCTGAGGATTAAACTCATATAGAGTTTGTATGTCAGGCAAGTGCTTTACTTCCTGAACTAACTGCTCAGCCCCTTATTTAATGAGAAATGCAGGAGATGGAGAAACATAAACGACACGAGGAAGTAAGTAGGCTCCGGTAAAATGTGGGCAATGTTAAAGAGAATCTGACCCAGTTACCTAAATAAGTCATCAGCTATGGGGAAAATGAGAAGCTTAAAACAAAAAACACAGAGCTGAGAATGTACTTCAGTGATAGAAGCCTGAAGGTGTGAGGGTGTGGACGATCACATGGAATGTATGGATCTCTTTCGTTCAAGACTTGGGGATGCCAACTATAAAGATCTCTTAGAAGTCGAGAACATTTAACTGTAGATTGGGTTATAGGTTTTGTTTATAAGATAGGATCTGATTATACAGCCCTTGGTGGTCTGGAACTCGCTATATAGATCTAGCTTGAACTCACAGTGATCCAGCTGCCTCTGTCTTTCCAGTGCTAAGGTTAAGTGTGTTATCATTCTCAGCTTGTGTTCTATAGCTTTAAATTTTACCTAACATTTACCTATTTAGTGCATGTGTTCCTGGGCCCTGTGCGTGTGGACTCCTGCATGTGCACATGCATAAGCCATTCATACATATATATGTGTGTGTTTATATATGTTTATGTTTATATACATGTATGTGTGTATATATTTATGTATATGTAGTAAATATATAATACAATATAATAATGATGATGATAATGTCAATTAATTTTAAACAGGGTATTCCTCTGTAGCCCAGCCTGGACTAGAACTTTCCATCTTCTTGTCTCAGCCTCTCCTTTGCTGGTATCATCATGCCTGCTATTTCTTTCTTTCTTTCTCTCTTTCTTTCTTTCTTTCTTTCTTTCTTTTTTTAAAGATTATTTATTTATTTATTTATTTAATGTATGTGAGTATGCTGTAGCTGTCCTCATACACACCAGAAGATGGCATCAGATCTCATTACAGATGGTTATGAGCCATCATGTAGTAGCTGGGAATTGAACTCAGGACCTCTGGAAGATCAGTCAGTGCTCTTAACCGCTGAGCCATCTCACCAGCCCGCTATTTCTTTCTTTCAGTGTTTGTTTGTTTATATTTTGTGTGTGTGTGTTGCCTATATATATATGTTTGTACACTATATGTGATCAGTGCCTGTGCAGGCCATAAGAGGGCATCAGATTCCTCCATAGACCAGGCTGTCCTTGAACTCTAAGAGATCCACCTGCCTCTGTCTCCCAGGTGTTGGGATCAAAGGTGTATGCCACCACCACTCAGCTTTTCTGTTCTTAAAATCAACTCCACAATTTCCATTATCAGTTACGTGTTTCTTATAAGGTATGGCAAATGGGTCAGGATTTAACAAAAGAAGGAAAAGAAAACAAAACCAGGAATACAAATGTCATTCCTTTTACTTGGTTGTGGGGATGTCTCTGCATTGAGCACAGTAGCTACCTTTGTTGGAAGCCTAGACATACCCACACGGGAACCACACATGTCTTTTATAATCTCACCTATGGGTTATGTAGATCATTGATATAACATTTGCCTACCATGAATGAGAGCCTTTGATCCCTAACACTAAAAAAAAAAATCTCGGCCAACTACTATGGATGGCATTTAACTGTTAAAATAATTCATTCCCCCCCCCCAAAAAAAAGGCGGGTGATGGTAGCACGCCTTTAATCCCAGCACTTGGGAGGCAGAGGCAGGCAGATTTCTGAGTTCGAGGCCAGCCTGGTCTTCAGAGTGAGTTCCAGGACAGCCAGGGCTATACAGAGAAACCCTATCTCAAAAAAACAAAACCAAAATAATAATAATAATAATAATTCATAAGGTAGGTGCCACTAGCCCACAGGGTTGAAGAAGTTTATCCAGCATTCCACAGTAAGGAATAAAGCAGAAATTAAGACTACAAAATTGCTCTCTTACTCCTGCTTCTCCACCTTGCCTCTTACCCTCTTGATCCCCCTCTCTCCCCATTCCCTTCTCTCCTCTCTCCACTTGGTCATGGCCCGTCCCTACTTCTCTACTCTCTCCTTCTCTCTGACTTTCTCTGCCTCTACTAGCCTCTTAACTCCCTTCCTCATGCCCTAAATAAACTCTATTCTATAAAAAAAAAAAAAAAGACTACAAAATCATTCTTGCACAGTTCCCAGGAAAATGAAAAGTACCCATATAATCTATTTGTAAATGTTGATATTTTTGTCTAATTAAAACCTTGGAGAAGGCTGGGCAGCGGTGGCATACACCTTTAATCAGCACTTGGGAGGCAGAGGCAGGCAGATTTCTGAGTTCCAGGCCAGCCTGGTCTACAGACAGGCTGTCCTACAGAGAGTTCCAGGACAGCCAGGGCTACTCAGAGAAACTCTGTCTCGAAAAAAACAAAAAACAAAAAACAAAAAACAAAAAAAAAAAAAGAAAGAAAAAAAATCCAAAAACCAAAAACCAAAAACCAAAAAAAACCCCTAAAACCTTGGAGAAGGATTAGAGAGATGGCTCAGTGGTTAAGAGCATTGACTACTCTTCCAGAGGTCCTTAGTTCAATTCCTAGCAACCACATGGTGGCTCACAACCACCTGTAATGAGATCTGACACCCTCTTCTGGTGCATCTGAAATTAGCTACAGTGTACTTATGTATAATAATAAATAAATCTTTGGGCTGGAGCAAGCAGGGACTGAGCCAGCAGAGTTGACGGGTCGAGCTGGGCTGACTGGAGCAAGTGGGGTTGACTGGAGGGAGCAGAGGTCCTATTAATTCAATTCCCAACAACCACATGAAGGCTCACAACCATCTGTACATCTACAGTGTACTCACATACATAAAGTAAATAAATAAATCTTTTTTAAAAAAAATAAAAATAAAATAAAAAATACAAATGAGCAAATAGAAAATTCAGTCCACCAGATGGTGTTAAGTGCTATGGAGAAATGTAGCAAACAGGGAAAGACAGAAGGAAGGAGAGCAGGACACTAAGCCTGGTGGTGCATCTCTGAAATCTAAGCACTTGGGAGGTAGAGGCATGCAGGTCAGGAGTTCAAGGTTAATTTTGGCTACATACTGGGTTGAAGACCAGACTGGGCAACACAAGACCTAGTCTATAAAAAATAACCCAAAAAAGGTGCTTGGGGTGTTGCCCAGTTGATAAAGTTCTTATCTAGCACATGCAAGGCTCAGCACTCTGGCTCTTAAGACTGAAAATCAAATTGGGCTACAAACTTTAAGCCTGCAGATTCATGAGACCCCATCGCCCCAGACAAAGCAGCACAGGGTTTGGTTCTTGGCACACATATGTCTTTTCTTTTCACAGTTGTCTGTAACTCTCATGTCAGGTAATCTGACACTTTTCTCTGACCTCTATGGACACTAGGCACTCACAGGATTTACAGACATATATGAAGGCAAAACAGTTACATATATAAAATAAGGAAATCTAAAACAAAATTGAGGGAACTCCTCCCCATACCACCCCTCCAAAAAATGTCCTTCTTGTGAAAAAGAGGATGCTAAAAAAGACTTCTTAGGGTCTTTGTTTGCTTGGGATTTTTTGTTATTGTTGGTTTTGTTTTTTAGAGATTTATTTATGTATGTATGTGAGTACACTGTTGCTATCTTCAGACACACCAGAAGAGGGCATCAGATCCCATATAGATGGTGTGAGCCACCATGTGGTTGCTGGAAATTGAACTCAGGACCTGTGGAAGAGTAGTTGGTGTTCTTAACCTCTGAGCCATCTCTCCAGCCCTGCTTGGTTTTGTTTTTTTTTTTAATGAATTTAAGTATTTATTTTATTTAAAAGTTTATTTTATGTGCATGGGTGTGTGCCCAAGTGACTATACTCACACTACTTTCATCCAGGTGCTCTCAAATGTCAGAAGATGGGGGACTGGAGAGATGGCTCAGTGGTTAATCACAGAGCATTCTCTCTAGCATTTATTTATTTATTTATTTAGAAATTTATTTATTCATTCCAGATCTAGGCCTGTAGCTCAATATAGCTCAAGTTGGTCTTAAATTCTCAGCAATTCTCTTGTCTCAGCTTTCCAAGCGCAAGGACTACATGAGTCATCACACCATGAAAGGGGAGTTCTCTCTAATAACATGACATCTGGACAGAAAATTGGAGGCGGTAAAGAAGGTAACTATCTTGGGGAGGAACCTTGCAGGAAGCAGTGTGCAAAGCCTCAGGTGTGAGCCGGTGCAGACAGAAGAGACAGCGTGGTAGAGGATGAAGTCATGGACATAGCAAAAAGCCCACGGACAGATGCATTTGCACGTCTTTAGAAAGATTTTGGCTTCCAACCTTAGTGAAAAGTGAAGACCATTGCAGGGTCTCCGGGATGTAATATTGAATATTGAAACTTAACATTCCAAGATAAAGCAGATCCTATGTAGAGCAGGAGGTGGGAGTCGAGCTCCAAGACTGAAGTTTTAAACTCTAAAGCTGCCACTGCTCCCCTGATTTTACACAGAGAAAGCGGTAAAGCGATGGGTAAGATTGCAACCTCAATCTATATGCAACCGGACTCCAGCTTTACACCACACCGCCTCCCTCAGGTGTCTGGATAATACTGACTGCTGGCCTGGAGGTCAGGGGAGGTCCAAACCCCCAAACTAAGCAGCTCAGTTTAGGGCAGCGGAGTTCATTAGCAGGCGGTAGCCGCTGGCTCGGAGGGACTGTCGGCACCTCTCCGAGATACCGCTAGGAGAAGAGAAAACACGCTTCCATTCCGGACGACCCCGCGAGTGCTGGCCAGTTGGAGGATCCGACGGCACCCGGCGGACCAGGCGCCGGCGAGAGCAGCCCGCCGCTCCAGCACCGCCAGCCCCACCGGCTCTTCCGCTCCAGGGCGGGGCACGGCGAGAGGCGGGGCTTCGGCGCTGCGCCCCCGTCACGTGACAGGGCTATCATGGCGGCGGCCACGAGCCAGCCCGGCTCCCGGAAGCAGGCTGTGAGGGGCGGGCGCGCTGCTGGAACCCGAGCGGAGCCGGAGCCAGTGCGGGGAGGGCGGCCCGGCGGCGGCCTGGAGCCGGACGTGTCCGGAGCGTCCCCGCAGACCGGGGCAGCAGGTGAGATGGGGCCGGGCGAGGCGCGAGCGGGTGAGGGGACGCTCGGCTGAGGCTAGGGGGCGCAGGGGGGTCACCCGTGACCCAGAGTCCGGGAACCTGCGATGCGCGCGCGTGACCGCGAAGCATTGGAGAGGCCGGCGCGGACGGAAGGGATGCTCGGGAATAGACGTGGAGACACTGAGCTCCAAAACTGGCTTATCGGCGAGGACGGGAGGTACAAGAAACCTGCAGAACCTATCATGGAGAAGGGCAGTAGCCCCTTTTGAACCTGCGGGACCGGGATTACTGAAAGGAGTCCCCCTTGCTATACCAGGCAAGGGTGGAGCGAGTGCCTCTGGCCTCTCCCCACGGTCACCCTCCCCTGCCCCACAGAGTCCTAGGAGACAACCACTCCTCCCACCCACCCAACTGGTCCCTCCAGTCTCAGCTCTGGGGGAGAGAAATTGACAGTGCAGTTGGGTGGAGTTGCCATCTGCTTAGACACCCAACCCCTTGACTGTGCTACCTTGATTATGGATATGACTATGACCACCGCTCTCTCCCCAGGTCGTCCGGGGGCCCATCATGCTGGTGACTGCCTATTTGTCTTTTGTGGGCCTCCTGGCCTCCTGCCTGGGTCTGGAGCTGTCAAGATGCAGAGCCAGGCCCCCTGGAAGAGCTTGTAGCAACCCCTCTTTCCTTCAGTTTCAAGTAGACTTCTATCAAGTCTACTTTCTGGCCCTAGCAGCGGACTGGCTCCAAGCCCCCTACTTGTATAAACTCTATCAGCATTACCACTTCCTGGAGGGTCAGATTGCTATCCTCTACGTATGTGGCCTTGCCTCCACGGTCCTCTTTGGCCTAGTGGCCTCCTCCCTTGTGGACTGGCTGGGTCGTAAGAAGTCCTGTGTCCTTTTCTCCCTCACTTACTCCCTATGCTGCATAACCAAGCTCTCTCAAGACTACTTTGTGCTGCTGGTGGGCCGAGCACTTGGTGGGCTGTCCACAGCTCTCCTCTTCTCAGCCTTTGAGGCCTGGTACATCCACGAGCACGTGGAGAGGCATGACTTTCCTTCGGAGTGGATCCCAGCCACCTTTTCGAGAGCTGCCTTCTGGAACCACGTGCTGGCTGTGGCAGCTGGTGTGGCAGCTGAGGCTGTGGCTAGTTGGCTGGGGCTGGGGCCTGTAGCACCATTTGTGGCTGCCATCCCTCTCCTGGCTCTGGCTGGGGCCTTGGCCCTTCGAAACTGGGGAGAGAATTACGACCGTCAGCGTGCCTTCTCCAGGACCTGTGCTGGAGGCCTGCGCTGCCTCCTATCTGACCGTCGGGTGTTGCTGCTGGGTGTCATACAAGCCCTGTTTGAGAGTGTCGTCTTCATCTTTGTCTTCCTCTGGACACCTGTGCTGGACCCACATGGGGCCCCACTGGGCATTGTGTTCTCCAGCTTCATGGCTGCCAGCCTTCTGGGTTCTTCTCTGTACCGCATCGCTACCTCCAAGAGGTACCATCTTCAACCCATGCACCTGCTTTCCTTGGCTGTCCTCATTGTCGTCTTCTCTCTCTTCATGTTGACTTTCTCCACCAGCCCAGGCCAAGAAAATCCTGTGGAGTCTTTCATCGCCTTTTTACTTATTGAGTTGGCCTGTGGGCTCTACTTTCCCAGCATGAGCTTCCTTCGAAGGAAGGTGATCCCAGAGACGGAGCAGGCTGGTGTTCTCAATTGGTTCCGAGTGCCCCTGCATTTACTGGCCTGCCTGGGCCTCCTCGTCCTCCACGACAGCGATCGGAAGACGGGCACCAGGAATATGTTCAGCATCTGCTCTGCCGTCATGGTGACAACTCTGCTGGCAGTGGCAGGACTCTTCACTGTGGTGAGACACGACGCTGAGTTGCGGGTGCCCTCGCCCACAGGGGAGCCCTACGCCCCTGAGCTTTGATTCTCCAGGACAAGGGGTGTGAGATGGGCTCTGGAACCCCACCTACCCACCCGGGACTCACGTTGTGACTCTGTCCTGCAGCCCCTCTTGCCAGTGCTTTGTATTGGGAAGGACATGGGGGTGACAGACTGGAAAGGTGCCAAAAGCTGACTGTGTACTTCCCTTTCTCCTTGCTGTGTAAAAATAAACACTTTTAATGGATTTTACTTGCTTGGCCTCTCCTGTACCCTCCTCAGTTTCTGGTGAGGGGGCAACTGGAGATTTTCGAGGTACAGGTGGGGTTCTAATGTCTTCAAGTCAAATGTCTCTAGCCAAACAGCTGTGAAATGCCTGTCAACAGAACTGAGTGGAAGGATTCAGAGGCTCCTGAGTCCTTATTCTCGACTAGGACAGGTACCCTCTCCAGTGGTCGAGCAAAATCCTCAGTCTATGTGCAGGGGAAAGATGGACTTTTGGAGTTGGGGTTATAGTCAGGACACTTGCTCAACTCATTACATGTGCTGAGATCTGAACTCTGGTCTTCATATTATGTAGTAAGTGCTTTTAACCGCTGAACCATCTCTCTACCTCAAAAAGGGAAAATGATCTTTAGAGCATGTGTCCAGTGCCCAATATACTAGGCCTTTGGTTTGGGCTGCCCCAGTGACTACCCCATTGTGGTAAACAAAGCCTTTCCTCTAGGCTTGCTGTTCTGAACGTGCATGCTCCTCCGCTTTCTGCCTTTGTGACTCAAATGCCCCACTTGTCCAGGGCCATCTGGACATACTAGGTCCTTAGTCCCTTCAAGAAACATAAGCAAAGGGCTGCCAAGAAGAGAGTGGTAAAGGGTGAGGGACTGAGAGGTCTTGTCTGTACCTGATTGTTCCCCACCCAGCCTAGGTGAAGGCTAGCAAGTCATCAGGGCAGGAAATTGTACCAGTGGGAACACCAGTTTTGTGAGCCCCTCCCTGCCTCGCCTCTGATTGTATCTGTCTTTCCTCCTCCCAACAGAACCTGGGCTTCTCAAGGGAACCAGAGCCTGCTTTAAGAAGGATTGGGGTGAAGGACAGTGGCATAAGGGTGTGTCCTGGAATGTGCTTGAAATGGGCATGGGGGGGCCCACCTGTTCTGGAAGGAATTAACTACCTTTCCTTCGGTCTCAGAAGAATTCAGGGTGTTCCAGATCCTCTAAGTACCAGCCTGTGTGGAGAGACTGGGGGAGGAGTTTCTGCACCAGGGTACTGGGGAAATGGAACACAGTCTCAAGTGTGCACTCAGTAGAAGGCAGTGTCTCCCCACCCAGGCTGTGGAAGTTGAGGATAAGTACAAAAACAGGTATCATTTTCCTCCTCCATCATCTCAAGGCTAAACAAAACAAAGTCTGTTGCAATAATTTAACTTCCTTTTTCTAGTTTTATGTATTTTATTTATTTCTTAGTTATCTGTAGACAGTCTGTCTTTTCCGATTGTGTAATCTCTTGAGAGCAGGAGACTCATTCTCTTGAGCCTCACCAAACGTATACTACAAGCTGATGCCTAGTGCACACTTGGAGTAGAAACAGCCTACCTCCCATCTACCTAGTCAGGAATCACCAGGCAGGAGCCTATGAGAGTAGATGGGAATCTAGAGCCTAGGTAATGATTTGGCTTTGTTGTTGTTATTGTGAGTTTTTGGGGTTTTTTTTTTTTTTTAGAGATTTATGTATTTATTTTATGTGTATGAGTACACTGTAGCTGTACAGATGGTTGTGAGTCATTGTGTGGTTGCTGGGAGTTGAACTCAGGACCTCTGCTCGATCTGACCCAAAGATTTATTTATTATTATATGTAAGTACACTGTAGCTGTCTTCAGACACACCAGAGGAGGGCGTCATTACAAATGATTGTGAGCCACCATGTGGTTGCTGGGATTTGAACTCAGGACCTTCCCGCTGAGCCATCTCTTCAGCCCATAATTTTTTTTTTTTTTTTTTTTTGGTTTTTCAAGACAGGGTTTTTCTGTGTGGTTCTGGCTGTCCTGGAACTCACTCTGTAGACCATGCTGGCCTCGAACTCAGAAATCCACCTGCCTCTGTCTCCCAAGTGCTGGGATTAAAGGTGTGCACAACCACTGCCCGGCTCCTAGTTTCTGTTTTTAAGACAGGGTCTCACTATGTAGTTTTGGCTGGCTTACAACTGACTTTGTAGACCAGCCTGGCCATGAAGTCTCAGAGGCTGCCTCCCTTGCCTGCTGGAATTATAGATGTCTGTGCCTAGCTAGTGACTTGTTTTACAGATGACAGTATTTACCACTGGAGCTATGATGGGGATGGGGCTCATATTTTTAAATGATAAGGAAATAGGGTAGAAGGGAAACTTAGGACGTTTCCTTAATTTTGTCCCTGATGAGCTTGTGTCAAAGGGTCAGGTAAGAGTAGGGTGTAATCTTCCTGTTAGATTCTGTCAGGAGCTCTGGAAGGAAGTTTAAGATCCCTATGACTGTAAGCTTTTCTTTTTTTTTTTAAGGCTGAAAGGGAAATATATGTAAAGGTTGTTATTTGGCTTAAAATCATGTAGCAAATGAATGGTAAACAGACAAAACCTACCTCTTGCTGCCAGACTGTGACCCTTCTCTGACACATGGTGTTTATGCCCTATGGTTTCTCACACTTGTGGTTTAGTCTCTAGCCTTGCTGCTCTGTCCCAGGAGATAGCCCAGGGTGAGAGCATTTAGGCTCTGCATCTGATGGCTCAAATGAGATGCTGACTCCTCCGCACACACGCACTGTATTGAGCCTGTACAGCATGCTAAATGATCCTTTGCATAGTAGTTCATGCTTGTGTTCCTAGCACTTGGGAGGCTGAGCTGTACAATCTAGATTACAAAGTCATTCTAAGCTGCATAGCAACTTGGGAACCCAGCCTGGGCAACACAGCATGACCCTTACTTAAATAAATAAGTAAATTAATTAACTGCTTAATTAATTAATAAGCAAGCAAGCTGAGGTGAAGGAGCATAAGTCTGAAATCCCCAACACTCAGGAAGTATGGGTAGGAGGATCAGCTCAAGGCCATCTTTACCTATGAAGCAAGTTGAAGGCCAGTCAGGTCTACACGAGATTCTCTCTCAAAAACAAACAAAACAAGCTGGGCAGTGGTAGTGTATGTTTTTAATACCAGCACTTGGGAAGCAGAGTCAGAAAGATCTCTTAAGTTCAAGTCTAGCCTGGTCTACAGAGTGAGTTCCAGGACAGCCAGGGGTACACAGAGTAACGCCGTCTTGAGACAGAGACAGAGACTGAGAATGAATAGCATCCAGACTCAGCTGCCTGGTTCAAATCTGGTTCCTCCACTCTCCACCTCAGTTTCCTTATCTGTGAAATGGGAAGGACATCACAGTTGTTTCTACCCTATAGGGCTCTTGGGAAGATTAAGTGTTACTGTACTTAAGTCCTCGAAATAGAGCCAGGCAGTGGTGGTGCACACCTTTAATCCCAGCACTTGGGAGGCAGAGGCAGGTGGATTTCTAAGTTCGAGGCCAGCCTGGTCTACGGAGGGAGTTCCAGGACAGCCTAAGGCTATACGGAGAAACCATCTCGAACCACCGCCTCCCCCCACACACACACAAAAAAAAAAGAAAGAAAAGAAAAACTCATAATAGTACTTGGCCCACATTTTAAGTACTGCATAAGTGTTTGATTTATCTTTTTCGATTCGGGAGACTGAACCCAGGGCTTCACACACCCTGAACAAGTGCTCTGCTACTGAACTGCAACCCCAGGCTCAGCTGTTTGTTTTTACATCTTAGTTCTTGCCTCTCCTAACACAGCTGAGTTTATCAGGCTTCGGGATGAGAGGGATTGGATGGGGGATGGGGAGTGTAAGAGAAGCAGAGCTTTTCAGCACATCCCAAGGGCTGGGGGATTCCCAGCAGTGTTTACATTCCTGGTTCTAGCCCAGATGGAAGAAGCAGGCTATCCAACTGACCTTCTGCTTTGGGTGTGTGTGTGCAGATGAACTGTCAGTATATTCCACTTGAACTCCTTTCCTCTTCTTCAAGTGGGAAGGTCAGTTTGGGGTCAGCCTTGGTACAGACCACAATCTTCCCTCAAGAGCTCCTGATCTTTTCCATCCATTTAGGCACAATACTTCTCTGGCTTTTAAATGGTCCTGGGGAGAGAAGAGAAGCCTCCACAGAACCTAATGGACTCGGGGTGGGAGTGAGGAAGTACTGGTCCAAAGGCCCGGCTGGCAGTCTTCTTGGAGAGAGGGTGTGCATTCCATTCCCTAATCCAATCTTTCCTTCCCTCCCATCTCTCTTCCTTCTCTTTTTCTCTATTCTGTCGTTGTTTGGGGCTGGGTCTCACTTTATAGACCAGAATGGTCTTGAACTTACACAGTTCCACCTGTGTCTGCCTACTAAGTGCTAGAACTAAAGGTGTTGGACATTTGCCATTAATCCCAGCACTTGGGAGGCAGAAGCAATAGATCTCTGGGTTTGAAGCCAGCCTGGTCTACAGAGTGAGTTCCAGGACAGCCAGGGCTACACAGAGAAACCCTGTCTCAAAAACCAACCAAACAAATAACAGAAAGTGTGCTTCATCATGACAGGCGTACATCCTAGGTAGCCAAGGATGATCTTAACCTCTTTAAAAACTGGCTTATTATATTTTATTTACTTGTGTGCATGTGACGTGTGTGTGGCAGGGCAGGGCTGCCATAGCATGAGTGTGAGAAGGTCAGAGGACAGCTTGCAAGAGACAGACTGTTCTTTCTTTCCATCATGAGGGTCACAGAATTAAACCTCAGGTCATCAGTTTGGCAGCATGTACGTCTCTACCCAAGGAGCAATCTTTCTGACTTGACCTTACAGTCCTGATCCTCCTGCTTCAGCCTTCCAAGTACTAAAACTACAAGTGTGTACTGGATTTAGCATTTTGGGTTTTTGTTTGTTTTGAAACAAGGTTTTTCTATATAGCCCTGGCTACTCACTCTATAGACTAGGCTGGCCTGGAACTCAGACATCTGCCTGCCTTTGCCTCCCCAGTGCTGGGAAGAAAGTTATGTGGTGCTTTTCAGTTTCGATCTCATTCTATTTCTATAGCCCAGGATATCTTGAAACAGTCTGTAGCCCAGGATGGCTTCAAATGTGATCCTCCGGCCTCAGCCTCCTGAGTAATAGGATTACAGATTTCACCATTGCATCCTTCTCCCTGTCTTCTGTACCCTCTGTGTAGTGCCCAGGACAGAGCTCATGGTCCTGACTGCTCATATGAGTCAAGTGAGGAGTCTGCCAATGAGCACTAAACAGGCTTTATTATTGCCTGTTACCATGTTTCTATAGAAACACAGAATAAAAATACTAAATGGCCCAGAGTTTCATTCTGGGGGTCAGATCTACTGTTATAAGAACATGCCTTAGCTCTGCTGGGTGGTGAAGGCGCATGCATTTAACCCCAACACTCTAGAGGCAAAGTTGGGTAGAACTTTTGAGTCTCAGGCCAGACTGGTCTACTCGAAGAGTGAGAACCTGGACAGCCAGGGGTATAGAGAGAAACATTTTTCTTTTTTAAATATTTATTTATTGTTATATGTAAGTACACTGTAGCTGTCTTTAGACACAGCAGAAGACAGTGTCAGGTCTCATTACGGATGGTTATGAGTCACCATGTGGTTTCTGGGATTTGAACTCAGGACCTTTGGAAGAGCAATCAGTGCTCTTAACCTCTGAGCCATCTCTCCAGCCCCGAGAAATATTTTCTTTCTTTCTTTTTTTTTAATATTATTTATTTATTTATTTAATTTATTTATTATACATAAGTACACTGTAGCTGTCTTCAGACACCCCAGAAGAGGGGGTCCGATCTCATTATGGATGGTTGTGAGCCACCATGTGGTTGCTGGGATTTGAACTCAGGTCCTTCAGAAGAGCAGTCAGTGCTCTTAACCTCTGAGTCATCTCTCCAGCCCTGAGAAATATTTTCTTTAAAGACTTTTTTTAAAAGAATTATTTATTTATTTAATGTATAAGAATACTGTTGGGGCTGGGCAGTGGTGCCACACGCCTTTAATCCCAGCACTTGGGAGGCAGAGGCAGGTGGATTTCTGAGTTCGAGGCCAGCCTGGTCTACAGAGTGAGTTCCAGGACTCCACTACCCAGCTCAGGGCTCAATTTCTAGCACCTACATGATGGCTAACAACTAGAGTTGAACTGTCTTCAACTCTAGTTCCAAGGGATCCAATACTCTCACACAGACATTCATACAGGCAAAATACCAATGCACATAAAAATAAATAAATATTTTAAAATGTATTTTAAATTGTTTTAGTTTTTTTTTTTTAAGTATTTATTTAATGTATGAGTTGCTCTATCTGTATGTACACCTGCTTGCCAGAAGATGGCAGCAGATCCCAGTATAGATCTTCAGGAGCCACCATATGGTCACAGGCAATGGAATCTCTGGAAAAGCAGATGATGCTCTTAACCACTGAGCCATCTCTCCAGTCCTATTAATTTTATTTTTAATGTGTATTGAGTATTTTGCCTGAAGATATGTAACGTACCACATGTACATCTGGTGCACAAGTAGGTCAATTGAGGTCATCAAATCTCTTGCAGAAAGAGTTACACTTGTGAGCTGCCATGTGGGTAATAGGAACTGAATTTAGGTCCACGAGAAGAGAAGCAAGTGCTCACAACTGCTGAGCCATCTCTCCAGCCCCATTACTATTATTTTATTGTTATATTATTTTCCCCTTTCCCTTAACGTTTATTATTTTTTAAGATAAGGTGTTACTATATACCACAGGCTGGCTAGAACTCACTTTGTAGACCAGGCTGGCCTTAAACTCAGAAGTCTGTTTGCCTCTGCTTCTCAAGTGCTGGGATTAAGTTTGTGTGCCACCATAGCTGGAAGTTAATTAATTAACTAGTTAATTGATATGGAATCTCATTGTATGTCCCTGACTGTCCTAGAACTTGCTTGGTAGACCAGGCTGGCCTTGAACTCTGAGTTTCTGCCTCCTGAGTTGAGTGTTGGACCCTACAATATTTTAAAGAAAAACTGGAACCAAAAAAAAAAACCCAAAAAGCTATACAGAGAAACCCTGTCTTTTTGTTGTTTTGTTTTGTTTTTGTTTGTTTGTTTTGTTTTCGAAACAGGGTTTCTCTGTATAGCCCTGGCTATCCTGGAACTCACTCTGTAGACCAGGCTGGCCTTGAACTCAGAAATCCACCTGCCTCTGCCTCCCAAGTGCTGGAATCAAAGGCGTGCGCCACCACTGCCCTACTTTTTTTTTTTTTTTTTTTTTTTGGTTTTTCAAGACAGGTTTTCTCAGCTGGGCGGTGGTGGCCCATGCCTTTAATCCCAGCACTTGGGAGGCAGAGGCAGGTGGATTTCTGAGTTCGAGGCCAACCTGGTTTACAGAGCTACACGGAGAAACCCTGTCTCAAAAAAACAAAAAAACAAAAAAACAAAAAAACAAAAAAAAAGAAAAGAAAAGGATTATTGGATTATACTGGACTGGACTGGAAAGAGAGGTCAGTGGTCAAGAACACACACTGCTCTTCCAGAACACCTAAGTCCAGTCTCCAGTACTCATGCACAGAGGCTTGTCCCCCTGTCTGTCACTCCATTTCCAGGCAAAGTGGCTTATACACCTGGATTCATATACACATACAGATCATATTACTCATGCTTTTCTGCTGGGTGTGTTTGTGTTTGTGCTGCTGGAGATTGAATTCCCAGTCTTTTATAGGCTAAGCAAGTGCTTAGCCACATCCCAGCCTCGACATGATTGTTGAAAATAACATTTATTTTATGATCACTGATTGTGTTTTAACTGTATATGCATGTATGTGTGTATTGTTAGAGTCCAGGAGTTGTCCCACAAACTACAAGAACATTGATCTCAGTCAAACAGGCATAGTTTATTGAATACACACCCCAAGACTGATCAATCAGGGCCATAGCTCAGACTCGGGAGCAGAAAGCAAGGATGAACTCTGTCCAGGGTCAGTTTCTATAGGTAAAAAACTATAAGGAGCTCATAAGCAGATACAGTGGGGGTTGCATGGTGGTTGGCCTTCTTCCAAGTTTCTTCAGTACTTTAGACATAAAAGTTTAAGCTGCCCTATCTTGCTTTGCCCTGAATGAGGGCTACAGCTGGGGAATTTCCAGTCATCATCATTATCATCATCATCATCATCATCATCATCATCATCATCATCATCATCATCTCATCAGAACATGTCTGGGTACATGGCCAGCTCGATCCTGTTGGATCAGCTTATTCTTCTGTCAAAGACTGGCAGGCCATAGAACAAAATGACAACAGCTTTGCTAGCCAGGCAGGCCTCAACATGTATGAGGGTGTCAGATTCCCCCTGGAGTTATAGTTGTGAACTGCCACCTGTGTGCTGGGAATTGAACCCTGGTCTCTGGAGGAGCAGCCAGCATTAACTGCTGAGTCATCTGTCCAGCCCCCACATGCCTTTTTAAAAAGATTGGATCTCATGTAGCCTCGGCTGGCTTTTAATTCACTGTATAATAAGGATGACCTTGAACTTCTTTCTGATCCTTCTGCCTCTGCCTCCCAAGTGCTGGGGTTGTAGACATGTGCCAGTATTTCCAGTTGTATGTGGTGGCGGTGCTGAGATTTGTACTCTTTAAATTCCAGCACTAGAGAGGCAGAGGCAGATAGATCTCTGTGAGTTCCAGGATAGTCAGGGCTATGTAAAAAAATCTCTGTCAAAAAATCCACTCCCCCAAAACAACAACAACAACAAAAAAAACCACAAAAAAGTAAATCCAAGGATTCATTAAAAACATTATGTTGGGGGCTGGTGAGATGGCTCAGTGGTTAAGAGCACTGACTGTTCTCCTGTAGGTCATGAGTTCAAATCCCAGCAATCACATGGTGGCTCATAACCATCAGTAAAGAGAAACAAATATAAACAAAAGACAAAAAAATTATGTTGGAAAATTTAAGTATAGCTTAGTAGTAGAGGGTTTGCCTACCATGAGCAATGCTTTAGGTTTAACCCCATAGCCCTGCAAATAATTAAATACATAAATTCTGTAATTTAAAAGTGTGGTGCTCCAGACCTGTAATCACAGTACTCAGGAGGCAGAGACAGGAGCATCAGGAGTTTAAGCTTAGCCTCAGTTATGTAGTGAGTTCTAGGATGGCCTAGGTACAAAACAAAACAAAACAAAGAAATCTATATATCTTAGTGAGAGTTTTTATTGCTGTAACAAAACACCATGACCCAAAAGCAAGCTGGGGAGGAAAAGGTTTATTCAGCTTATACTTCTAGATCTTCGTCCATCACTGAGGGAAGTCAGAACAAGAACTCAAGCAGGAATGGAACTGGAGGCAGGAACTGATGCAGAGACCATTGGGGAGTGCTGCTTACTGGCTTGCTCCACATGGCTTGCTCAGTGTGCTTTCTTATAGAACCCAGGGCCACTAGACCAGGGATGACACTACCCCTTATAGGCTGGGCCCTCCCCCACTGATTACTTATTGAGAAAATGCCTTACAGCTGGACCTCATGGAGGCATTTCCTCAACTGTGGCTTCTTCTTCTCTGATGGCTCTAGCTTGCGTCAAGTTGACGAACAAAACCAGCCAGTACACTGTGTGTGGGTCTTATCCCTAAGACATTACGTGTGTGTATACATATATATGTACACATATATATACACATATATGTGTATATGTGTTTACATATATGTATATATGTACATATATGTATACACACACACACACACATATATATTCATGTTTAAACCAACTGTAATAGGATCTGATGGCATTTTCTGGTGTGTCTAAGACAGCGTACTCATATAAAACAAACAAACAAATCATTTTTTAAAAAGCTTCCACGTTGATGGAGGAGCATCAGTTACCCAGTAGAGTTCATTGGAGAAAGAAAACTAGCTGAAGACCTGTTTTGAACTGAATTTTTTGGTGGAGTTGAATGATCCCGTGTGTTTGCAGTGATGGCTAGAACATACCAGTAAAGACTGAATGGTCACAATGAATTCTTCCCTTTAGTCTTCACTCAACCCTTGATTCTCTATAGCCTTTCTCATACAGCCTATGTAAGATGTAGGCTGGAATCCACACTTGGGAGGGAGAAAAACCTAGGAGAATCTGGAGGCCATCCTGGTACTCTTTTCAGTGTCCCTCTCTACAAAGTCAGAGTTTTAAAGAATCCCAAAGACCCAGTGTGGTGGCATACACCTTCAACCCCAGCATTCCCAAGGCAGAGACAGGTGGATCTCTCTCAGAGGCCAGTCTGGTCAATAGTGCAAGTTCCAGGGCAGCCAGGATCACATAGTTAAGAAGCAGTCTCAAAAAACCAAAAAAACCAAAAAATCCATCTAAGGCTATTACACCTTTTCCTCCATAGTAACAAAAAGCAAGCCATGTGAGTTTCTTAGTATTTTAATTCTCTTGAAATTTAAAATCCTGCCTGAGCTCAGGGGATAAAGGCAAGAAAAATGTAGAGATTGACCACATGATTGCGAAGTGACTGTAATTGAGTGTAGTTGAAGAACTAGCCCATACCCCAGAGTCCTTCCGGTCCAGAATTGTACCCGCCCCTCCAGGAACACGTGACAGGCAGCGCGGCGGGTAAACTACAACTCCCAGAGTGCCACGCGGCCAGCCTGCGTTACGTTTTCTCGCTGATTGGCCACTGGGGATATTTGAAAGGAGGTGCTGGCGCGGAAAACGAAGCGTCCCCACACAGCGTTTGGTGGACCTCCGGCTGGAAGGTAGTGCTAGACCAGTGAGAAACGGCGGCTTCGAGGGAAGTAAGGCGCAGAGGGTCTGGTGGCGTGCGCTTAAGCCGCGGTAAGTGATATTCCCATTGCTGACCTGGGAGAAACGCGGAGGCTCGGCGGCCCCCGAAAGGGCGTGGTTGGCGCCCAGGACCCTGTGGAGACCCCTGGGGTGGCCTGGTGGGACACGGAAGACAAGGGGCGTCCTGGAGGAAGGAACAGTGCACTTGTCAGTTTATAACGGGAATGTCCAGGCATGTTCGGTCCCTCCCTCCCATAGGATTTCTGGTGGGATTCTTTCATCCTTTGAATCCTCCTACAACCTTCAATCCCTTCTTTCCTCCAGTTATTTCCATTACAACCCATCGAAGGCTTCAACAAACCATTTTCTTTTATCTAGACTTTTGCCATGAGGAACTTCAAAGGAGTCAACTTCGCCACTCTGCTCGGCTGCAAGGAGGAGACCCAGGAGCTGTTGCTTGACTTGAAGGTGGGGACCTTTCTGGCTCAGGACACACCTAGTTTCTGAGATTATCTGTCTTTTTCCCTTTCCTTTTTATTTATTGTTTTTATTTTTATTTAAAAATTTTTTTCCATACTGGGGATTGAACTCAGGATCTCATGCATTCAGGAAAATACTTCATCACGGAGCTATATCTCTATATGTTTTCACTTTTGCTGGGCAGTGGTGGCACATGCCTTTAATCCCAGCACTTGGGAGGCAGAGGCAGGCAGATTTCTGAGTTCGAGGCCAGCCTGGTCTACAGAGTGAGTTCTGGGACAGCCAGGTTTACACAGAGAAACCCTGTCTTGAAAAATCAAAAAAAAGAAAAGGAAAACAATATATCATTTATGTCTTCATATATTGTATATAAGCATATATAATATATAGTATATAAAATATAAGCTGTATATTACCTAAATATTATATATATGTTTAAAGTTTTTTGAGATGGGGTCTCTCTATGTAGCCCCTGGTTGGACTTAAACGTATATACCAGCATGCTTGGCCTGTTCTCACTTTTTTTTTTCCCCTCAAGACAGGGTTTCTCTGTGTAGCTCTGGCTGTCCCGGAACTCACTCTGTAGACCAGGCTGGCCTTGAATTCAGAAATCTGACTGCCTCTGCCTCCCAAGTGCTGGGATTGAAGGCGTGTGCCACCAGTACCCAGCTTGTTCTCACTTTTTTATTTTGAGACAGTGCTTACTAAATGGCCCCAGCTGGCCTTGAACTCACTGAAGCCCAGGAAGCTCTTGAACTTCTATCTTTTTGCCTTCACACTGGCATGTGCCACCAAGCCTGGCTCGCGTTTTGCCTTAACTTGGAGAGAGATACATGAGAACCCTTTTTTTCCCTACCTCTTTTCTTCTCATGCGGCTTAATTCTTTCTCCTAGGAGTTTCTATCCAGATCCCGAACCGATGCTGAGAGAAGACAAGTGTGTGATACTATCCTGAGGGCTTGTACCCAGCAGCTGACTACCAAGCTCGATTGCCCTGGTCACCTGAGGAGTATTGTGGACCTGGCAGAGCTAGCCTGTGATGGCTATTTGTTGTCCACCCCGCAGCGCCCTCTCCTCTACCTGGAACGCATTCTTTTCATCTTACTTCGTAATGGTTTGACTCAGGGAAGCCCGAGTACTGTGCTGAGCCTTGCACAGCCTCTCCATGCCTGCTTGTTACAGAACTCTCGAGAGGCTGCCCCTCAGGACTACGAGGCTGTGACCTGGGGCAGCTTTTCTCTGCTTTGGAAGGGAGCGGAGGCGCTGTCAGAGCGGCGAGCTGCGTTCTCAACTCGGCTGAACGCTTTGAGTTTCTTAGTGCTCTTGGAGGATGATAGTGTTCCTTGTGAGGTTCCTCAGTTTGCTTCTCCAACAGCCTGTCGAGTAGTAGTTGCCTGTCAGCTGTTTGATGCTACTGGACAAGGTCTAGATGAAGCCGATGCTGACTTCCTATATGACATGCTTTCTAGGCATGTGATCAGAGTCTTAGTAGGTGAGGGTAGTAGCTCTCCTGGTCCTCTCTCTCCTCAGAGGGCTCTTTGCCTCTTGGAACTCACCCTGGAATACTGTCGTCGGCTGTGCTGGAACCACCACCACCACAAGGCTACCAAAGCAGTGGAGAAGGCCCGTGATCACCTCGAGAATAGCAGTATAGCTCCCAGCCTCCAGTTATGCCAGATGGGGGTTGAACTGCTGGAAGCTGCAAAAGAAAGACCGTGGGCAGTGGCCCAGCTCCTGATGAAGGCAGCGGCTATTCTGAACAACAGTATGGAGGTGCCATCGCCCCCGCTCCGGGCATTGTATGACAGCTGCCAGTTCTTCCTTTCAGGCCTGGAGAGAGGCATCAAGAAGCACTGTGGGCTTGATGCCATATTGAGCCTCTTTGCTTTTTTGAGGGGATACCGCTCCCTTGTCCGACACCTGAGAGAAGTGAGTTAAGGACCTACAGGAGGGTGGGGAGTGGCTCTAAAATAACTGAAAGTTCTAGATCCTTGATAAGCTGTTCTCTAGGCTGCCGGGATTCAAGGCAGTACTTAGCACAAAGTTCACCACCTCCAGGTTTCAGACCAGCCTCCCTTTTCTTCCTCCTTCAGGCCTCCAAAGCATCCCCCAAGCAGCAGCAATGCTTGCTCCAGATGCACTTCCAGAGTTTCCACCTCTTCGCTGGGATTGTGTATGACTTTGCCCAAGGCTGTCAGGTACCATCTGGGAGTCAGGAAATAGGGACAGTCTGAGGTTGCTCCTTAGAAGAGTGTTGGGGTAGCTGGATATTGGTAGTGGTGCAGACCTTTAATCCCAGCACTTGGAGAGGCTGAGGCAGGCAGATCTTTGTGTTTAAGGCCAGCCTCTACAAAGTGAGTTCCAGGACAGTCTACACAGAGAAAACCCTGTGTTGAAAAAAAAAAAACAAAGAAAAGGCTTTGGTTTTGGGCGTGGGATGAGGTGGAAGTCCCGGTAGACCTTGCATGACTCTTTTAACCCTTCAACCTTCTTGTTCTTTCAGGTAGCTGAGCTTGCCCAGCTAGTAGATGGTTGCAGATCTACTGCTGTCTGGATGTTGGAGGCCTTAGAAGGCTTGTCCGGTGGAGAGCTGGCTGACTACCTAAGCATGACTGGTTAGTGCCTTGGGGCTCAGCTGCACTGCTCTAGGGGACGCCTACCACTTGTTGACTGGCTAGGAGGACACATGTGCATTTGTCACCGCTGAGTGCCAAAGGATTAAGGAGGCAGGGACAGACATGTAAGGATCTAGTTAAAGCACGAGAGACAATTCTTTTTTTCTTATTATATTTTGAGGTTTGATTTGGTAATTGTTTTATAAAAAAAGTATTTGTACATGATATATAATATTACAGACTTTATTTTTCTTAGTTTCCTTTTTTTTTTTAAAGATTTATTTATTGTTATATGTAAGTACACTATAGCTGTTCTCAGACACACCAGAAGAGGGCGTCAGATCTCATTATGGGTGGTTGTGAGCCACCATGTGGTTGCTGGGATTTGAACTCAGGACCTTTGGAAGAGCAGTCGGTGTTCTTACCTGCTGAGCCATCTCACCAGCCCCTTAGTTTTCTTTTATAGCCAGAGTCACACTGTGTAGCACAAACTGGGCTCAAACATATAGCAGTCCTTCTGTCTCAGTTTCCCAAGTCTAGGATCACAAGTTATGTTTTACCTTTTTTGAAAAATTTTTTGAGACTGGGTCTTTCTATATAGCTCTGGCTGTTCTGGAACTCACTATAGACCAAGCCCTTGAGCCCATACGTACACCACCAAACCTGACTACAACTGTCAATTTTGAGGAATTGGATTAAGTGGAGGATGTTGCCTAGTGGTTAGAGTACTTGTTTTTTTTTTGTTTGTTTGTTTGTTTTGTTTTTTTAAGATTTATTTATTTATTATATGTAAGTACATTGTAGCTGTCTTCAGACACCCCAGAAGAGGAATGATTGTGAGCTGCCATGTGGTTGTTGGGATTTGAACTCAGGACCTTTGGAAGAGCAGTCAGTGCTCTTAACCGCTAAGCCATCTCTCCAGATGTAGAGCTATAGTTTATTTAGCCTTAGAACTGCCTCCTCCCCTCCACCTCCACAAATTACTTACTAAAATTTATTCATTCAATAAAACTGCCAAGCAATGTAGATATAATTCTGCCCACTGGAAACTTCATCCTAGTTTGGGGGAAACGTAACTGAATAAATGAATTACTAACATATTAAAAGGTGAGAGGGCTGGAGAGGCGGCTTAACAGTTAAGAGCACTTGTTCTTGCAAAGGACCTGGGTTCAATTCCCAGTACCCATATGGCAGCTCACAACCATCTGTAAATCCAGTTCCAGTCTAGGGGATCTCCTCACTCTTCTAACCTCCATGGGTACCTGCACACACATGTACACATACATGTAGGTAAAACATTCATATATATAAACATAGAATCAATCTTAAAAAAAAAAAAAAAAGATAACTGGGCCTGGTGACTCACCCCTGCTCCTAACTCCAGGGAACCTGAGGGAGGAGTGCCAAGTGTTCAGTGTTGGCCTGGGATACAGAGTGAGACCTGATTTCAGAGATCAAAAGTGGGGACAAAAGGAGGTGTCTCAGCCAGTGAAAGCATTGCTGCCAAGGCTGGTGACCTGAGTTTGACCCCTGGAATCCACATGACAGAAAGTGAGCCAATTCCTTCAGGTTATCCTCTGACCTTCACACATGCACTGTGACAAATGAGCACACAAAATAAATACAATTTTGATAAAAAGTAAAGAAAAAATGGGAGGCAAGGAGTCTAATAGAATCAGAAAGGGAGGCCCCAGGGCTAGAGAAATGGCCCAGTGGTTAAGAGCCTTGACTATTCTTTGAGAGGATCCATGTGGTGGCTTAGAACTATCTGTAACTCCAGTTCTAAGGGACTCAATGTCTCTAGGCACCACACACACACATAAAATAATACATAAACAAATACAAAACATATAATATATAAACAAATACAAAAATACATAAAATAATAAATAAACCAGCCTGGTATCATGGTGCACGCCTTTAATCCCAGCTCTTGGGAAACTGAGGCAGGTGGATCTCTGAGTTCAAGGCTAGCCTGGAGTATAGAGTTCCAGGATAGCCAGGGCTACACAGAAAAACTTTGTTCTGAAAAACAAGCAGAGGGGCTGGCGAGATGGCTCAGTGGTTAAGAGTACTGACTGCTCTTCCAGAGGTCCTGTGTTCAAATCCCAGCAACCACAACTATCTGTAATGAGATCTGACTCATTGCCCTCTTCTGGTATGTCTGAGTGAGCAGGATCCACTGGAGCGAGCAGAGGTCCTAAAAATTAAATTCCCAACAAGCAGTTAAAGGCTCACAACCATCTGTACAGCTACAGTGTATATAGTGTAATCAGATAAATTTTAAATAAACAAACAGCCAGTTGTGGTAGTACACACCTTTAACTCCAGCACTTGGGAACCAGAGGTGGAGGTGGGGTTATCAGCTGAGTTTGAGGCCAGTCTGATCTACACAGTGAGTTCCAGAGAGCCAGGCCTTCTTTTTTGTTTGTTTGTTTGTTTTTTTGTTTGTTTTGCGAGACAGGGTTTCTCTGTGTAGCCCGGCTGTCCTGGAGTTCATTCTGTAGACCTGGCCGGCCTCGAACTCCGAAATCCGCCTGCCTCTGCCTCCCAAGCACTGGGATTAAAGGCGTGCGCCACCACTGCCAGGCAAGCCAGGCCTTTTTATACAGAGAAACCCTGTCTCAAAAAATCAGAAAAAAAAGTTTACTTTTTTTTAAAAAAAATTTATTTTATTTTATGTGCATTGGTTCTTTGTCTGCATGTATGTCTGTGTAAAGGTGTGAGATCTTGGACTTATAGACAGGTGTGAACTGTCAAGTGTGTGTTGGGAATATGGACCCACATTCTCTGGAAGAGCAGTCAGTGCTTATTAACTGCTGAGCCATCTCTCCGGCCCAAATAAATGTGTGTGTGTGTGTGTGTGTGTGTGTGTTTTCTTTTGGTTTTTCGAGACAGGGTTTCTCTGTATAGCCCTGGCTATCCTGGAACTCACTCTGTAGACCAGGCTGGCCTCGAATTTAGAAATCCACCTGCCTCTGCCTCCCAAGTGCTAGGATTAAAGGCATGAGCCACCACTGCCTGGCATGGGTTTTTTTTTTTGTTTTTGTTTTTTAAATGAAAGAGTCCAGGAGTGACAAGGAGTCTGAGTACCACTGAATTAGGTGTTCAGGATCTGCTTCATCTCCTGATGATGCCCAGGAGAGAACATCTGTGTAGGCACAGTGAGGAACCAGTGCCAACCGGTGCTGAGTGTTGGGGGTTGGAGAGAGTTTGATGTTCACAGTTACAGGAAGATAGTGTGGCACCAGTGGCGTGAGGGAAGGAGAAGGAGGAGGCAAGATAGGTCAGTGTCAAGAGGCTGCTGGTGTGAGTTTCCTCAGGGGTAGAGGGCAGCAGCTGATGTGGAGCCAAAGGTTGTCCTCCCCTGTGTTCCCTATGATCTGGATTCCAGTGTTCTCATCTAGAAGCTAATTAGATGGCCCTAGCTTGAGCGTCTCAGCAGGTCAGAAAATGATGATTCTGACGTCAGTTGCCCTTTTTCTTCCTACAGCCTCTTACACAAGCAACTTGGCCTACAGCTTCTTTAGTCAGAAGCTCTATGAGGAGGCCTGTGCCATCTCAGAGCCAGTCTGTCAGCACTTGGGCTCAGCAAAGTCAGGTGCTTGTCCTGAAGTGCCTCCTGAGAAGGTAGGTGTGGAAAGAGAGGTTATGTTGGGGGTGTTGTGTCAGGGCCAGCCTGCAGTCCTGTGGGATGGTGGGGCTAGCACCATGCCTAGAGCAGTGTCCCCTAACAACCTTGCCTAAGCTGTTGCTTTCCCCCTCTTTCTTTCCTTCTTTTTTTTTTTTAAATATTTATTTATTTATTTTATAAATAAATAAAGTACACCATTGCTCTCATTAGACACACCAGAAGAGGGCATTAGATCCCATCACAGATGGTTGTGAGCCACCATGTGGTTGCTGGGAATTGAACTCAGGACCTCTGGTGCTCTTAATTGCTGAGCCATCTCTCCAACTCTCCAACTCTTTTCCTTCTTTTTTTGATACAGGATCTTACTGTGTAGCTCCAGCTGGCCTGGAATTTGCTATGAAGGCCAGGCTGGCCTCAAACTCCCAGAGATCCACCTGCCTCCTCACTTGACAATTCATCCTTAAAATGGCTTCTTTTTCTTTTTCTTTTTTCTAATTTTTTTTGATGTTTTCCTAAGCCAGTTCCAATCCTAGCTTCACATTAGAATCATGTGAGTGAACTTCAGGGACATTCTAGTGTAATGCTTGCCTCAAGTTCATTACATCGGATCCTCACCCTAGATCTCAGGCATCTACATGTTCTAAAAATCTTCCCCACCCCCAGGGTGGTTCTTTGCACAGCCAGAGTAAAAAGCAGTACCTTCAGAACGGGTTGAAATGATGGGTTGGCTGCATTGGCAAGTGACGTGGATAGAACGGGGCCTTGGGCTGTACATTAAGTAAGGGTTGAGGAGCTGAGGAACATAGATGGAGTCATGACCTTGGGTGGGTGTCACTGTGGCAAACAGTGAAGGGCATAAGCCTGGGTAGTGGGGCTCCTGTGGCAGCCTGGGCAGGAACGGCCGTGTTAGAAAGCAGTGGATTGTACATGGCCCTCATCTTGAGTTTAACTGGCTAGGAAGGAGGGAGAAAGAAGGAAAACCTAAGAGTGGCCCTGCATTTTGGTCACAACCCAGACAGTCCCATTTGCCAAGAAAACAATCACAGGAGGTGGGACAGGTCCTTCAGCTTGTGGATGTTGACCTTGGAGGAGCTCCAGAATCTGAGGGTACTAGAAGCTTATTTCTCAGGGATTATAGAGAGGCAGGAGGGCCACTTGCTATCTCTCCTCCATGTGCTGACTGACTGCTCGCTGTGCTGTACACACTCAGTGGTTCCTGTCTCTGGTCAGCTACATAGGTGCTTCCGGCTGCATGTGGAGAGTTTGAAGAAACTGGGTAAACAGGCCCAGGGCTGCAAGATGGTGACTTTATGGTTGGCAGCTCTGAAACCCTACAGTCTGGAACACATGGTCGAGCCAGTCACTTCCTGGGTTCGGGTCAAAATGGATGCAGCCAGGGCAGGAGACAAGAAACTACAACTGCAGTGAGTTGGAGGGGTGGAGGACCATCATTTCTGCCCATGTCCCTTAATCTGACACAGTCTGTGTAGTCCTGGCCTTGCTACATAGAGCAGGCTGGCCTTGAGATCCTTCTGCCTCTGCCTTCCTAGTGCTGGCTCAAAAGGCGTGTGCCACTGGGCCTGGCCTCCTTGATCCTTATTTTGAAAGTGATTTCTTCATCAGTTATGCATTGAGTCCCTGTGCTTGGGTATAGGGCACATAGTGGTCAGAAGCAATGTTCTTGTTTTGTTTGTTTGTTTTGTTCTACTTGGAAAAATACAACCAAGTGTGTTGTATGTATTTTTCATGAAGACAGAACACCCATGACCTGCTAATAGAGGGATAAACTTTAGGTGGTGATCATTTAGGTAAGTCTTTGGGTTTTTTGTTTTGTTTTGTTTTTTCTCAAGACAGGGTTTCTCTGCCTCCCAAGTGCTGGGATTAAAGGCGTGTGCCACCACTGCCTGGCTTTTTTTTTTTTTTTTTTTTTTTTTTTTTTTTTTTTTTTTGAGAAGTGATGTATGTAAGGCCTGAAGATGTGGAGAAGTCCATCTTTAAACTTCTTAAAGAACTAATCACACAATACAAAGGTGCTGGGGTGGAAACAAGCTCGGGAATGGGAACTGGTTTGAGAAAGCTGGCATGGAGGAAGGGGAGATAGGATGGGTGGTAACCTGCCAGTAGAAGGGTTAGAAGCTAGACCACACAGGGTTTTATAGGCCATGGTACAGGTTTGGATGTGGTCCCTCATGAAGCTCCCTACATTAGAGGAGCTATATGACCTGATTACACAATAAGATGCACAGCGATGGCCAAACTAAGGTGGGCCGAGGCTCCCTAGTATGATGCAGACTATTTTCAAGGTCTTCACCCGATCTGCACTTTAGGACTTTGCGAGACAGCCTAAGCTGCTGGGACCCAGAGACACAGTCTCTGCTACTGAGAGAGGAGCTGCGGGCCTACAAGGCAGTACGGGCTGACACTGGGCAGGAACGCTTCAACGTCATCTGTGATCTGCTTGATCTCAGCCCTGAAGAGACAGCAGCTGGGGCCTGGGCACGAGCTACCCACCTGGTGGAACTGGCCCAAGTGCTGTGCTACCACAACTTTAGCCAGCAGACCGACTGGTGAGGAGGGAGAACTGAGGAGGCCTCTCTGTCTGTTTCTCCTAATGTTACTGATATGGGGATGAGTTTCCTAGTGTTGCCGAGTACTCCATTTTAAGCATATTTCTTTAAAAACAGACTGTCAGCAGTAGCTGACAATGATTTGCCTCGTGTTCTGCAGAGGCATGATTTTGCCAGCTGCAGACAGTTTCTGCGATTGTATGACTTGGAATTTTGGTAACTTTTTGGGGGATGGGGGTTGTGGCAGTTTATTAGTAGTGGTGCTCAACGAAGAACTCTCTTTCTCCCTCTTTTCCTCCCTCCCTCTCCTCTGTCCTTCTTTCTCTCTTATCTAGTGATGAGAGAGAAACCAGGATCATAAAGATGGGAAAAAAGGAACCCTCAATGTAGCAAAGACCAGCTACACCCCACTTAAGTGCATCTTTCTACAGCTCTGCATTGGATGCTATCCAGGAAGCCCTGCAGCTTCTGGAGTCCGTGAGTCCTGAGGCACAGGAGCAGGATCACCTTCTGGATGATAGAGCACAGGCCTTGTTATGGCTCTACATCTGTACCTTAGAGGCCAAAATGCAGGAAGTATGTGGAACTGAGCCCATCCAGGCTGCTCCCTCCAAGCTGGTACCAGTCCTGGGTTTTGTTTCAATCTCTCTTCTTTCCCAACTAGGGTATTGAGAGAGATCGGAGAGCCCAGGCCCCTAGTAACTTGGAATTTGAAGTCAATGACCTGAACTATGAAGATAAACTGCAGGAAGATCGTTTTCTGTATAGTAACATTGCCTTCAACCTGGCTGCTGATGCAGGTGGGGGCAGTCAACAGTGTGTGGGGCAGGCATCTTGGAAGCTTCCTAAGCATAGAACAAGTGCCACCAATGTGCCACAGGCTGGGCTTGTGCTGGGGATGTGGGACCGTGAGAAAGAAGGCTGGCACAAAGACACAGCATGGTATGGGGAAAGCTGAGTTTTTTCCAGATGGTCAGATGGAGAAAGTGGTCACCTTCTACTGATTGCAGCTCAGTCCAAATGTCTGGACCAGGCCCTGAGTCTGTGGAAAGGAGTGCTTACCAAGGGACCAGCCCCAGCTGTGCGGTGTCTCCAGCAGACAGCAGTCTCCCTGCAAATCCTTGCGGCCGTCTATCAGTTGGTGGCAAAGGTAATGGGATGGCTGGAGTCTCTGCTACAGGGTTAAACTAGAACCGGAGCACCCTCACCTTTGACCTGTGTACTTGCAAAGAAGCTGTGTGGCCTAAGAGTATAGACTTCATTGGGTGTGGTGCTGTATGCTTGTAACTCTAACACTGGGAGGCTGAGGAAGGGAGTTCTGAGTTACAGGCCAGCGTGTATTATAGATAGGGTGATATTATCCTCTTTAAAATGGGGGTGGGGAGCAAATCTGTAAATCTGTTGAGTACTTGGCCAATAATGCAAAGTCCTGGATTCAGTCCCCACTGCCACAAAGAAGTGGGAAGCAGTTTTATCTAATGACATTGTTAACATTAACACAATGATGCATGGAAGATGCTTTGTGTAAATGGAAGACTCAAATGTTAACCTTAAGAATTACTAGATGTTTTAGGCTAAAGTAGTCCATTTCTTTAATCCCTTGGCTGTCCTAGAACTTGCTCTGTAGACCAGACTGGCCTGGAACTCACCTGCCTCAAGTCCGAGGACAACTGTGGGGGTTAGTTCTTTATTCCCTTTAGTTCCAGCGATCTAACTTAGGTTATGAAGCTAAGCGACAGGTGCCTTTTTCTGCTGAACTACGTTGCCAGTCTCAACTTTGTATTTTTATGTATAGCTTTAAGGGGCTGCAAAGACTCCCTCATGCTTTTCTTAGACCCACCCAATATTCAGAACTATTAAAGGAAAGGAGAGTGGGTGTGGTTACTACATGTGCTATCCCAGCTGCCTGGCAGGCCAGCACAGTACAGGTTTGACCTAAGCCTTAATCATCATGGTACTCTTTCCAAAATAAAGAGAGGGCTATGGAGGTAGCTCATTAGTAGAACACCTGCTGAGCATATTCAGGGTTTGGGTTAAACCCCAGTTACCATTAAAAGATTAAAACAGTTTATTTAGATATGATTTGAAAAGTCCAGCATACGGAGGCTGAAACACTAGCTCAGACCTAGATTTGAGTCTTGGTCGACCACATGAGCAATTGTGGGACCTCTGTGAATGTGTTTTAGTTTCCTGCTCCATGCTATTGAGATTAGAATCACTATGAGAATTCATATGTGGGTGCGTGGGAACCACTTGGCACAATACTGGTTTACAATGTGTGCCCATTGGCATCTAGGCCTTTGTGTGGTGCTGGAGGTCAAATCCAGGAATTTTGTACATTCTAGTCAAATAGCAGTCTACTATCTGAACGGGCTTTCCCTATGTAGACAGGGTCTCACTGTATGTCTCTGCTTGTCTGGAACTTCAGTGTAGATCTATCTAGCCGACCTTAAACTGAGATCTGCTTGCCTGCCTCCTGAAAGCTGAGGTTAAAGGTATTACCACCATTGTACCATTGTTGTTTTGTAATTTTTTTTTTTAATAGGGTCTGGCTATGTAGTGCAGACTGGCCTCTAGCTCACAGCTATGGTCCTACCTTCACTTCCTCAGTATTGGGATGTGTGCCACTGTGGCTGTTTTTGAAACAGAAGGAGCTGTGGTCTTGCATTTGAGCAGTAGAGGCAGGTGGCTAGGGGTTTGTGGCCAGTTTTTCTGCCTTTTTATTTATTTTTTAATTTATACTGTTTTTCTTTCCCTTTTTAAAAGAAAGTTTATATTAAATTATTTTTAGAAATTTAAAAAACAGCAATAACAACAACAACAAAAACCTCATAGGAAAGAGGAAAGGAAGGAAGACAGTGTCCAGGCAACTTTGTACTTCCTGAGGTTGTCATACCCTCATTTGCTCACCAGTTCCCATGGTGAAAAAGGACTCAGCCATCCACAGTGTTATAGGGACATGGATCCATTTCACAAAGAAGCCAGTGAGTCCCATGGTCTCAAATCCTATCTCTGTGGCCACGGTGATCCCCTGGAATTCTTTTCTATTGGGTTTGGTGCATCTTTTAACCAACCAAATTACAAACTGCTACAAACTGTGTTATGTGATCCATGTCTGTGGGATGGCGGCTTGAGAGGGCCTTTTTGTTTTGTTTTGTTTTGTTTTGTTTCCTTATGTTTTGTTTTTCGAGACAGGGTTTCCCTGTGTAGCCCTGGCTGTCCTGAAACTCTCTCTGTAGACGAGGCTGGCCTCAAACTCAGAAGTCCATCTGCCTCTGCCTCCAGTGCTGAGATTATAGGTGTGTGCCACCACTGCTTGGCTGGTTTTGTTTTTTGGGTTTTTTTGGGGGTTTTTGTTTGTTTGTTTGTTTGGTTTTTTTGTTTGTTTGTTTGTTTTGTTTTTTTCGAGACAGGGTTTCCCTGTGTAGCCCTGGCTGTCCTGGAACTCACTCTGTAGACCATGCTGGCCTCCAACTCAGAAATCCACCTGCCTCTGCCTCCCAAGTGCTAGGATTAAAGGCGTGTGCCACCACCGCCCTGCATTTTTTTCATTTTTCAAGACAGGGTTTCTCTGTGTAGCCTTGAGCCTCGGATGTCCTGGAACTCCCTCTGTAGATCAAGCTAGCCTTAATCTCATGGAGATCCACCTGCTTCTGCCTCCCAAGTGCTAGGACTAAAGGCCTATTCCACTATCACCCATCTTAAGGCCAGTTTCAATTACATAGCAAGCTTGAGTGAAGCCAGTTTGGGTCACATGACACCCTGCCCCAAGGGCCAAAGTATTTAAGGTGGTTGTAGGGCTCCTGGGGGTGGTTGTTAGAGTTCTGGGAATGTATGAACACCCCGATGTCCCAGGTTTCAGAAGCCTGGGGGCTGGGGGATGTACAGGCTCTCACAGGAACTGAGTCAACATGTTGCTCTTGGATGGCCAGCCCTTGCAGGCTCTGGAGACCCTCCTGCTCCTTCAGATTGTATCTAAGAGACTACAGGACCACGCAAAGGCAGTCAGCTCTTCGTGCCAGCTTACCCAGCTACTCTTGAGCCTTGGCTGTCCCAGCTACGCCCAGGTGAGTGCTGCAGGGGCCAGGTAGCTTTAAAGGCCCATCTTTTCTTGAAGATTTGGCTGTAATGCATTAGAATGAGGAATTCTGGAGGCAGCCTTGGGAACTGGAACTTCTTTCCTGGTTATTCAGTTCTGCAGGTTAGCCCTTTCTCCCCACCTGCTCCTCTTGACTTAGTTGATACCTTATTACCTGTGTGCGGCTTGTCATACTGTTGACTCTCAGTATCTCCCTCCACCCCTTTCCTTTCTTGACAGTCGTAGTGATTGAACCCAGGGCTTCAAGCACACTAGATAAGAGCTTTGCCACAATGTTCAACCCCAGGCTCTCTCTTTTGTATTTCATCCAGTCGGTACAGATCTGATCACTTCTTTCCCTCCTAAAAGACTCCATGGCTTCACTGACAACCTGAACACTATTCTAACTTTTTAATAAAAAATGAATTTTTTCTTTCTTTCTTTCTTTTTTTTCTCCCGAGACAAGGTTTCTCTGTATAGCCCTGGCTGTCCTGGAACTCACTCTGTAAACCAGGCTGGCCTTGAACAAAAAATGATTTTTTTCATTAATTTACTCACTTTATATCCTAATATCATATATTTATTTACATGTGTATGCCTACTTGTCTGTGTGTACCACATGTATGCAGGACCTATGGAGGTCAGAAAGGGTACTGGATCCTTTGAAACTGGAATTATAGGCAGTTATTAACTACCCCCATGTGAGTGCCAGGAACCAAACTTTAACTATTGAGCCATCTCCCTAGTCTTGCCACCATCTTTTATATTTTGGTTCAGTCTTTTTCCTGCCACTTCCTTCTGAGAACCTAAGCCAGTATGTACCCCTTACTCTTCATTTCCTGTGTGTGCCCCTCTGTCTGTAGTTATATTAGTCCCTTTTCTCAGTGTACCTCTCCGTCTCTGGGGTTTTTTGTTGTTGTTGTTTTTGTTTGTTTGTTTTTGTTTTTGAGACAGGGTTTCTCTGTATAAGTACTGGCTGTCCTGGAACTCACTCTGTAGACCAGGCTGGCCTCACACTCAGCCTCTGCCTCCCAAGTGCTGGGATCAAAGGCATACCCCACCACTGCATGGCTTTTCATTTCATTCCTAAAGGCAGAGATGTACACTGGAGACCTTTATGTGACTCCCCTCTGGCTTTTGTCTCTCCCAGGTGGTTGAGCGTGTTTCTCTATTGTACTTTAGGGTTTTTATTTTATTTATTTGTTTCTTTGGTTTTTGTTTTGTTTTGTTTTGTTTTGTTTTGTTTTCTGGTTTAATAGTTAACTGAAAGTGTTCTAAACATCAAATGAATAGCTTTTTTTGGGGGGGGGGAGTTCAAGAAAGGGTTTCTGTGTAGCCCTGGCTGTCTGGGAACTCACTTCATAGACCAGGCTGGCCTCGGACTCAGAAATCCGCCTGCCTCTGCCTCCCAAGTGCTGGGATCAAAGGCATACCCCACCACTGCATGGCTTTTCATTTCATTCCTAAAGGCAGAGATGTACACTGGAGACCTTTATGTGACTCCCCTCTGGCTTTTGTCTCTCCCAGGTGGTTGAGCTAAAGGTGTGCACTACCACCGCCTGGCAAATGAATAGCTTTTGCAAATTATAATATTTGAGATAATATAGTATTAGTGCCTTGCTTGCAAATGCTTCCCTCCATTTTAATTTGGAGAGTCTAACTAGCTTGTGGGTCATCTGTCTGCTTTTAGTTGTATCTGGAAGAGGCAGAGTCAAGCCTGAAGAGTCTCGACCAGACGACTGACACGTGCCAGCTGCTTTCCCTGACCTGTGCTCTGCTTCGAAGTCAGCTCTGCTGGGCTTGCCAGAAGGTGATTCTCATGACAAAGCTGAGCCCAGAGCTTGACCTAACACAGTGGTTCTCAACCTGTGGGTTACAACCCCTTTTGGGGCTTGAAGGACCCTTTCACAGGGGTATCTTGACTATTGAAAAACAGATGTTTATAATTTATAACAGTAGCAAAATTATAGTTATGAAGTAGCAACAAAACAGTTTTGTGGCTGGGAATAACATAACATAACATAAGGAACTGTCTTAAAGGGTCTTAGCGTTAGGTAAGTTGGCTGGGCCCATCTAGTGTTTATATGGATCCTGGTGATCCAAACACTGGTTTTCAAGTTTAGTGTTCGCATGGCAGTCCATCCCCCCTCCCCCACCCTTTTTTTTTTTCTTAAGATTTATTTTTATTTTATGTGTATGAGTATACTGTAGCTGTACAGATGGCCGTAAGCCATCATGTGTGTGGCTGCTGGGAATTGAACTCAGGACTTCTGCCCGCCCTGCTCGCTCCAGGCCCACTCGCTCTGGTATAATTCACTATAGCTGTCTTCAGACAAACCAGAAGAGGGCGTCAGTCCCCCACCCTTTTTATTTTGTTTTGTGGTGCCTCCTGCAGGTTCTACAGCTGCCTTGCCACCAAGCCATACTCTCTCTTCTCAATGGAATTTCCCAAGGCTCTCAACCTCAGGCAGTTTTTTGGGATCTTCATGATACTTATCTGTGCTCTGAGATTATCCTACAGCTAGGCAGAATGCTCAGGACCATGAAAAGCAGTAGAAATCTCCTCACCTGCTACTAGAAATACTAATTTCTTTCTTTGCCAGTTTCTGCACTGGCAGAATAAATAAAAGGGAGTTAGAAGCTGGGGGACACGGGCTGATATGATGGCCATTTCTGCAATTCTAAGACTGAGGCTGGAGGAAGTAGACTTTGAAGTCAGCCTGGGCTATCTCAAAAAGAGGAAACAGTGGTTTGGGTGAGAGGAGGCATTAGTCTAGGAAAATCTAGTAGGTTCCAAAAGATCTCGGTTTGCTCCAAATTAGCTGTGTGCCTTGATCATCTCTTCTGTGATCAAGCTCTATTTTTTTTAGGTGGTGTTGTTTTTCTATTCTTAAAGGCATAGATTTGCACCTCAGACCACTAGGGGCATCTACAGCTCATGAGACTTTTCTTTCTGGCTTTTTGTCTTTCCCAGGTGACTGAGGGCGTTTCTCTATTGCTTTCTGTCCTTCGGGATCCTGCCCTCCAGAAGTCATCCAAAGCTTGGTACTTGCTACGTGTCCAGGCTCTGCAAACTCTGGCTTTCTACCTCAGCCTCTCATCCAACCTCCTCTCAAGTGCCCTGCGAGAGCAGCTCTGGGATCAAGGTGAAAGAAAGGGGCTGCTGGCTTTCTTGGATGATGGTTTCTTGTGCTGGCAGCTCTTTGTGGCCATCTGCGGTCAGGCTTATAAAGCAGCTTCCCTAAAACCTGCCTGTATCTGGCAGCGAATGGCTTCACTTCAGCTGCTACCTGTAATCCCTAAACCAGCAGCTGCTTGGAATGTTAAACTAAAAGGAATTCTAACACCCCCAAGGGATCTTAGAGGGAAATAGTTCTGTGATTAATTAGCTCTGTCTACCTATGGTGCAGAAGAAGAGTGCCTTATGTTTGCTTAGTTGAAGATCTAGGCATGCTGCTGCAATCGTCTCTTCCCACTTTTCCCACACCAGGCTGGCAGACCCCAGAGACAGCACTGATAGACGCCCACAAGCTTCTCAGAAGCATCATCATCCTGTTGATGGGTGGCGATGTGCTCTCTGTTCAGAAAGCAGCTACAGAGTCACCTTTTCTGGATTATGGTGAGTCTGAGGAGAAGAGCAGGTCCCTGTGGGATTGGATACACTAGATGTGATGGCTGTTTTGTCTCCAGTGAATCTGACCATGGCTCCATATTGACATCTTGTCTTTCATTCACGACAGGTGAGAATCTGGTACAAAAATGGCAGGTTCTCACAGAGGTGCTGACCTGCTCAGAGAAGCTGGTCGGCCGCCTGGGTCGCCTGGGGAACGTGAGTGAGGCCAAGGCCTTTTGCTTGGAGGCCCTAAAACTTACAACCAAGCTGCAGATACCTCGCCAGTGAGTATGAGGACGCCAGTGCTGGCTCCTGCCATGTGCTTTTGAGTGTGGATTCCCCAATGATTACAGAAATCCCATGTTATATCTAGAGAGATTGGTGGGAGAAGGCTAAGCAGGAAATGCTGAGATAATCAAGGTTAGAAGCTCATATGCCTGATAAATCTGTCAAGGACAACTAGTATTCTTAACTGCCTTTGCCTAAACTTTCATGCTCATGGGGCTTGGTAAGGAATGCAATTGGGATTACCTGAAGTGTGATTTGGGATGAGACTGTATAGAGCAGCGCTTCTTGACCTGTGGGTCCAGACTACTTTGGGGGATTGAAATGACTCTTTTCATAGGGGCAGCATACCAGATATCCTGCATGTCAGACATTTACGTTATGATTCATAACAGAAGCAAGACTACAGTTATGTAGTAGCAATGAAAATAACTTTATGCAGGGCAGAGGTGGTGCACGCCTTTAATCCCAGCACTTGGGAGGTAGAGGCAGACTGATTTCTGAGTTTGAGGCCAGCCTGGTCTACAGAGTGAGTTCCAGGACAGCCAGGGCTACACAGAGAAACTCTGTCTCAAAAGAAAAAAAGGAAAAGAAAAAGAGAAAGAAAATAACTTTGTGGTTGGGGAGTCACCACAACATGAGTCACTGTATTAAAGGGTCGCAGCATTAGGAAGGTTGAGAACTTGGTATAGAACGGTTCTACCAGAGAGGCTGTAAGTTAGTTTAAAGACTCAGGGAAAGATGTGGAGGCCTGGGCCTGGGAAAGGGTAAGGAGAAACTCCAGGTAAACCATTGTCCATTGACTGGTTCTTATTCCCTCCTCACAAGGTGTGCACTGTTCCTTGTACTGAAGGGTGAGCTGGAGCTGGCCCGGGGTGACATTGACCTCTGCCAGTCAGACTTGCAGCAGGTTCTTTTCTTGCTTGAGTCTTCCACAGGTGAGCTTGGTGGGGAAGAGTTCATATGACAACAGGTTACAACATGTTACAATATAACAATGTAATGGTCTGGCTGCATCCTAAGTCAGACAGGTGCCTGGTTCTACACAATGCTGACTTAACAGTTCGAGTGTTACTAACCCGCCCCACCCCCCTTCCAGAGCAAATCTGCACAGGCAGAACTATCCCTGGCTGATTTTAAGTGCTGCTATGATTTTAAGTGCTACTATGATGACTTCGGCCTGCCTTCCTCTCTTTCTCTCTTTCTTCCTTTTTTTCTTTCTTTCCGCCTTTCCTCCTTTTTTCTTTCTTTTTTTTTTCTCTTTTTGAGACAAGGTCTTTCCATGTAGTCCTGGCTGGCCTGAACTCACTAGGTAAACCAGCTTACTTTAAAGTCATAGAGATAACCACATCTGTCTCTGTCTCCCTAGTGTGGTAGCACATGTCTTCTTTTTTTTTTTTTTTTAAATATTTATTTATTTATCATATGTAAGTACACTGTAGCTGTCTTCAGACACCTCAAAACAGGGCATCAGATCTCATTACAGATAGTTGTGAGCCAGCATATGGTTGCTGGGATTTGAACTCTGGACCTTTAGAAGAGCAGTCAGTGTTCTTAACCACTGAGCTATCTCTCCAGCCTCAGGCACATTGTCTACTATTCCATGACTCTGGAGGCAGATCTGAGTTCCAGGCCAGGCAAGGCTGTGTAAGGAGACCCTGGCTCAAAAAACAACCAAACAAAAATATAACTATTTTAGGGCTGACAAGATGGCTCAGTGCCATTAAAGGCTGACATCTTGAGCCACATAGTGGATTGAGGAAAGCTCTTTAAAAGCTGTTCTCAACTTCTACATGTATGTGTGGCATGATCATGTCCACACACACTACTGCAGGATTATTTGTGGGCTGGAGACTAAAGGTGTGCACCATGCTGGGTGGTGGTGGTGGTGGCACACGCCTTTAATCCCAGCACTTGGGAGGCAGAGGCAGGTGGATTTCGGAGTTCGAGGCCAGCCTGGTCTACAGAGTGAGTTCCAGGACAGCCAAGGCTATACAGAGAAAGAAACCCTGTCTCGAACCCCCCCACTCCCATCCCCACCTCCCCCAAAAAAGGTGTGTGCCATGATGCCCAGCTTGTCCATATTTTTAGCTGTGTTACCTTGTGTGCACCTTCTCTAACCCAGGTAGGAACACACAGAGCTTTGAGGTACGGTAGTGGGGTATGGACTAAACTGCTGCTCCCTTGTTGAGTAGAAGAAAAAACTAGGGTTTTGTTTTGTTTTTTTTCTTTTTTGGTATAATATATAGATATTCTGTGTAATTTGTAAGTAAATAGTGCGTACAGTCGTGGGGTTGAGCCCTGAGGTAGATAGAGCTCCTGAGACCATTTCTCTGTTGTAATTTGTGATCTGCTCTCTCTGTAGAGTTTGGTGTGGTGACGCAGCACACAGACTCAGTGAAGAAGGTGCACACGCAGAAAGGGAAGCATAAGGCTCAAGTCCCCTGTTCCCCAGCCCTACCAGTGGAGGAACCCTTTCTGAAAGGCCCTGCCCTTGAGCTGGTGGCCACTGTGCTCAAAGAGCCTGGTCCCATCCAATCCTCTGGAAACTCCTCCCCGGTCCTGAAGACCAAGCCGCCACCCAACCCTGGCTTCCTGTCTCACGTGCCCAGCTGTGACTGTTTACTGTGTGCTAGCCCTGTCCTCTCAGCAGTCCGTCTGCGTTGGGTGCTGGTCACTGCAGGAGTGAGGCTGGCCACAGGTCAGAAAGCTCAGGGTCTGGATCTGCTGCATGCTGTGCTGAAGGGTTGCCCTGCAGCCACCAAGCACTTTACACAGAGTCTCCAAGCTTCTCTGAATCACAAAACAACCCCCTCTTGTGTTCCAAGCCTCTTTGATGAGATCATGGCTCAAGTGTACACACACTTGGCATTGGAGTGCCTGAATCAGACATCTGAAAAGAGCCTGGGGAAGGTCCTGGCATCAGGGCTGAAGTTTGTGGCGACTCGGATACAGTGTTTGGAGTTCTGGCAAGCCAACCTGCTCTTGGTTCAGGCCCTTGCAAAGCTGGCCCACTTCAGTTGCTGTACTACTGAACTTTTTGCAAGCTCCTGGGGCTGGCAGCCATCATTAATAAAAAGTCAGCCAGTCTTAGAGCCTGCTAAGATTCAGAGACAAAAATGCTCTGGACGGGGGCGCCGGCAGGTAGCCTCTGCTCCCCCACCCCTCCATAACAGCTCTCAGAAAGGTCTGGAAGAGGAAGGGCTACCTTGTACCCCTAAGCCCCCAGGCCGGACTAGGCAGGCTTGCCCTCATGTCCCTTTCACCATATTTGAAGAAGTCCACCCCACAAAGAGCAAGCTTCAGGTTCCCTTAGCCCCCAGGGTCCACAGACGGGCCCAGACTCGCCTCAAGGTAAGGAGGGATTGTGGCATGAGGATAGCTTTGCACAGAGCATGGGCCTTGTAGAGGAGTACCCAGCCAAAGGGAGGGTCATCTGTCTGCAGCATCCTGCACCCTGAACCCTGCTTCCTCTCAGCTGTGGGTCCCTTCCTCTGTTGTCTCCATCTTTTGTCCCTTCCTGTTCCCATCTGAGACTTACCAGAGAGGCAAGTGCTGTGAGAAGTCAGTTCTGACCTCATCAGAGGCCTGCCAGTGCCTCCATAGTGCCACCTGCTGTTTGAACCTGTTGTGAGAGTCTCTTGGCCTTTGTTTCTCACTTTCCTTCTGTAACAGGTGAACTTCAGTGATGACAGTGACCTGGACGACCTTGTCTCAGCTGAAACACAACTTGTAGAGGAACCTGAGAGACGGGGGACTGCTTCCCGTACCCGGGGTCAAACTAGGAAGGGCCCTAGGTTAAAGACAGTTGCTGTAGGTACTACCCCTGGACATTCCAGTCTCAGTGGGAGGACTCGGGCGAGGAGGGTGCCTTCGAGAGATTGTGTCCCAGCCAGCCTGGGACTGGAGATCATGAGAAGTATCCCTGAAGAGGAGCCAATGGACAACCAGCTGGAAAAAAGCTTCGAGATTCTCAGGGGTTCTGATGGGGAAGACTCGGCCTCAGGTGAACTTCAAGGGCCAGAAGCAGAAGGTATGCGTTCTGCGGTATTTGTCAGGTGTCCCTGGGACCAAAACTTAAGAAATGACAGTACCAATGCCCAGAAGGAAAACCCTTTGCTAGCTGTCAGGGAGGAAGCATGAAAAGCAGTGTTCTCTCTCTAGGTGAGAAGGCAGTAGCTGCAGACCCTGGTCTACACATAGGAGAATGTGAGGTGCTGAGACGGGACTCCAGCAAGGCAGAGCGACCTATCTTGTACTCAGACACGGAGGCCAATAGTGACCCTAGTCCTTGGCTCCCGCCCTTCTCAGTTCCTATACCCATTGGTGAGTATACAGACCACTGAGGTTAGATTACCCAGAGAGGGCTGAGCCAGCTCTCTTTTATCTATCCTTTTTGGGAGCCACATTTTTAAAGAACTTGACATATAATCTCATGTAGCCCAGGATGGCTTCTAGGATTACAGGTATGCATCATCACATCCAGCTCCTTCTATGTATGTGTGTGTGTGTCTGTTCACACACATTCAGTGTGTGTGTGTGTGTGTGTGTGTGTGTGTGTGTGGCTACACTTGTGTCATTTGTGTGCACGTGTGTAGAGGCCAGAGGTAGACATGGAGTGGCTTCTGATGGAGTGGCTGCAGCAAGCCCTGGGGCTCCACTATTTTCTGCCTCCTTAGTGCTGGGGTTATAGGTATACGCTTCTGTGCCTGGCTGGTTCTTGTGTGGTTCTGATTGTCCAAACACAGCTCTGCGTGCTTGCACAACAGACATGATAACAACTGAACCATCTCCCCAGCCTGTCTGAATGTGTGGGCCTAGAATTTATTAAGTAGACCAGGCTGTCTTCAAACTGCTTTCCTTTGCTCTCCCAGTACTGGGATTAAAGGCTTAGCTTTTCACTTATTTGGGAAAGTGGCATTTGCATACCTACCTGTGAAAGCCAGAGGGTGCCTTTGGGAGTCACGGTCTGGTTGAGGATCCTTGGTTTGCTTTTGAGATGGAATCTTATGTAGCTCAGGCAGGCCTTGAACTCCTAATCCTCCTGCCTCAGCCTCTCACATGCATGTACTATCACATATACTACAAAAGGCTCAGCTTCTAAAAAAAAGATTTTATTTTTTGAGACAAGTTATAATGTAGCCTCTGCTGGTCTGGAATTTTCTGTGTAGCCAAGGCTTGTTAGGTAGCGAACAAATGGTAAAATTATACTGTATACTGGGCCTTTTTTTTTTTTTTTTTAATATTTTTGTTTTTGTTTTTCGAGAAAGGGTTTCTCTGTATAGCCCTGGCTGTCCTCACTCTGTAGACCAGGCTGGCCTCGAACTCAGAAATCCTCCTGCCGCTGCCTCCCAAGTGCTAGGATTAAAGGCGTGCGCCACCACTACCTGGCTAAATTTTTTTTTTTAAAAGATTTATTTATTTATTTGGGCTGGAGTGACTGTTCTTCTAGAGGTCCTGAGTTCAAATCCCAGCAACCACATGGTGGCTTACAACCATCTGTAATGGGGTCCGATGCCATCTTTTGGTGTGTCTGAAGACAGCTACAGTGTACTCATATAAATAAAAATAAATATTTTTTTTAAAAAAGATTTGTTTATTTTATGTATGTAAAATAAATATGCATAATATCCTCTAATTTTTGAGGCACGATGTCACCGTGATCCCAGCTGGCCCGGAATTTGGTAATATTGATCCTCAGTGTCTGAAAGTGCTGGGATTACAGGCTAAGCAATCCCTGTATCTCCCAAACTGTCCATGTCCAGCAGTCTCTCTAAGCCTGGTTGGATTCTGCATTTTGTGTAAGAGACTTAGTCTGTCTGAGCTTTTGTGATCTTTTTAGTACAAAGGGTCTTTGGGGAGGCTAGGGTGCAGTGAGGTCCTATTAGGAGCAATCTTGGCACTCCCTTGTAAGTGGTAGCTGCTCTTCTCTATGGGAGGGGGGATTGGGACCCTTGGAAGTTCCTTTTAATTAAGAAGCAGGGTGCTCATCTTTAGCAATAATCCTGACTTTTTTGTAGATCTTTCTTCCCTGGATTCTATCTCTGATTCATTGAGCATTGCTTTCCGTGGTGTTAGTCACTGCCCTCCAAGTGGGCTCTATGCTCACCTCTGCCGATTTTTGGCCTTGTGTCTGGGCGACCGGGATCCCTATGCCACTGCGTTCCTTGTTGCTGAGTCTGTCTCCATCACCTGCCGTCACCAGCTGCTCACCCACTTGCACCGCCTGCTCAGGTGAGGGTTTGCTGTCTGTCAGGGGTAAAATGGGTAAACTGCCTGCAAGGAGCCAGCCTCATTCTTGTGTTGCCTACAGCAAGGCCCAGAAGCAGCAAGACTCACCTGAACTAGCAGAGCATCTGCAGGGGCTGGACTTGAAGGAGAGGCCTGGAGGTGTTCCCCTGGCTCGTATCCAGCGCCTCTTTTCCTTCAGGGCTTTGGGATCTGGCTCCTTCCCCCAGCCAGAGAAGGACAGTTTCCAGGAGCGCCTGGCTCTGATCCCCAGTGGTATGGTATCTGTGTCTGCCTATGTCTCCTGTCTTATGCACTTGGTTGAAGGACTGAGTCATGAGCTTAAGATACTGCTTAGTTTACCTAGACTTGTGCTCTTTGTCATAGCTTTTCCTTTCTTCTGAGGCTGATCTTTGTGTGTAGCCTACTTTCTGGGTGCTGCTGAGATTTTAGGCGTGTACCACCACCTCTCAGTTAGTCATGCCTTTTTCAATATTAACATTTGTTTCTCACACCAGACGTACTCTCGGTTCAGAACTGTTCTTTCTTCAGTGTGTGGTGAAATGTCCAGACTCTCTGGTGTGAAAAGTGATGGTGTGAGCATTTTTTTTATATAACTTTTTTTGTTTGTTTCTTGTTTTTTTCTTTCTTTTTTTCTTTTCTTTTCTTTTTTGTTTCTTGTTTTTTTCAAGACAGGGTTTCTCTGTGTAGCCCTGGCTGTCCTGGAACTCACTCTGTAGACCAGGCTGGCCTAGATCTCAGAAATCCGCCTGCCTCTGCCTCCCAAGTGCTGGGTTTAAAGGCATGCGCCACCACTGCACGGCTTGGTGTTACTGGAAACCTTTGTTAATTGCTGAGAGGGACACACAGATGTACTGATTGCCTGTTCATAGGGAGCTTTAACAGAAAGAGTTTAGCTGGAACTCCATTGACTAGGAAAGACTTCTTGAAGATGTCTCGAGGCACACTATAGAAGACAAGGCTATAAGTACCTCCTGAAAGTTTACATGATTCTGGGTGTATCTTCTCTGTATGTTAGGGGTGACTGTCTGTGTGTTGGCCCTGGCCACCCTCCAGCCTGGAACCTTGAGCAACACTCTCTTACTGACCCGCCTCGAAAAGGACAACCCCCCAATTACTGTGAAGATCCCCACTGGCCAAAATAAGGTAGGGTTTCTGTACCAAGGACTAGTGTTCCAGATTCTATGTATGGGTAAGGGATGGAAAGGTAAGGATCACCGGGGAAGATGAACCTCACAAAATCTTCTCCCATAGTTCCCACTAAGCGCAGTACTGAAAGAGTTTGATGCCATCCAAAAGGAGCAGAAAGAAAACAGCAGCTGTACTGAGAAACGAGTGTGGTGGACGGGCCGGCTGGCACTAGACCAAAGGATGGAGGTGTGTGCTCCCGGGTGAGAGGCTGAGTCCTGTCACAGAAAGGCTTAGAGGGTAGGGGGCAGTACCTTCCGAACCGAGGTCTAGGTCAGTGTTGAGCTACTTCAGGTCCTTTCTTTGTTAGATACCAGTTATGGTCTGGGCATGGTTGCTTATGTCAGTAATACCAGTACTCTTGAGGCTGGGGCAAGAGGATTATCTCAGCCTGGTTCCAAGACAGCCTGGTTTATCGTGATTTCCAGGCCACAAAGTAAGACCTTGTCTCCAAATACAAAGTAAATGAAACAAGTTATGTCATATGAAGGGGACTTTTAAAAAAGAGCTCCAGGGGCCGGGCGGTGGTGGTGTACGCCTTTAATTCCAGTGCTTGGGAGGCAAAGGCAGGTGTATTTCTGAGTTCAAGGCCAGCCTGGTCTACAGAGTGAGTTCCAGGACAGCCAAGGCTTCACAGAGAAACCCCATCCCGGGGGGGGGGGGGGGGGGGGGGGGGGGGGGGAGAATTAGCTCCAGACTTAAAAGGAGGTATCCGTTACACAGAGTATCTTTAAAGATACTCTGATGTATGGTAGCCCTTGGCTTTAATCCTCCCACTTGGGAGACAGACAGAGGCAGGATGACAGGACTTGGGGTCATCATTAGCTACATAGCAAGTTTGAGGCCAGCCTGGGTTTCTTTGCTTCTTCCCTACCCTCTACCCCCTCCCTCCTCCCTCCTCCTCAATGAATGACAAGGCTGGAATATAGCTTAGTTGGAAGAGTATTAGCTTAGAATGTTGGAACCCCTGTGTTTAGTTTGATCCCCAGAACAGCAAAAAATCGTGTGTGGTTATACCTGCTAGTAATCTTAACACTCAGGAAATGGCAACAGGAGGACCAGAAATTCCGAATCTTGGTTTTGTTTTTGTTTGTTTTAAGACAGGGTTTCTTTGTGTAGTACTTGCTGTCCTGAACTCACTCCGTAAACCAGGCTGGCCTTGAACTTAGAGATCTGCCTGCCTCTGCCTCCCCTAGGGTTAAAGGCATGTGGCACCATGCCCGCCCAGCTTCAAAATGATTTTTGGCTACATAGGGAATTTGAAGCTAGCCTGGGAAATAGGAAATTATATTTCAACATATAAATACCAAAGATCCATGAGTGCAGTGACACAAGCCTGTAGTCCCAGCCCTGGGAGCTGAGAAAGGAGGGTTGCTGCCAGGTCAAGGTGAGGCTGGGCTGCAGCCTGAGGTCCTCCCTCAAAAGAAAAGACTGGGTGTGTCAAACTCTTAGTCCTAGGAGCTCTGTGGCTTGAGGCTAGCTTGGTGTATATAGTGAGTTCTAGGATACCCAGAGCTACGTAGGGAGACCCTATCTCAAAAAAAGAAAAGGAAGAAAACAAACAGACTGAAAGATGTATACCTGTTGTCCGCTGTTCATATTTGTCAACAACATAGTGACATCTTCAACCTTTGAGTGTCTCAGAAAAGAAAAAGGCGTTATAGACATCTAAGACTAATTGAATTCCCTGATTTCTAAAACATATGTTCTGTCTAACTGAAAGCTCGGTCCTGCCCTAGGAACTCATCACCTCCCTAGAGGAGCACGTGCTGGGCTGCTGGAGGGCGCTGCTGCTGCCGTGCAGCACCGACCCTGGCCTTGCCCGGGAGGCCTCCCAACTACAAGAGTTGCTGCAGGATTGTGGCTGGGAATATCCTGACTCCACTCTCCTAAAAGTGAGTTCAGGAAATGAAGGGGAAAATAGTTCTGTTCCGCCAGCCATAGTGGAGTATGGCACCCATACCACTCACTAACCACTATTCTCCTGTAGGTCATTCTTAGTTCGGCCAGAATCCTCACCAGCCAGGATGTTCAGGCCTTGGCATGTGGGCTGTGCCCAGCCCAGCCCGATCGAGCCAGAGTGCTCCTGAGCAAGGCAGTAGGACGGGTACAGAGCCAGGCAGCCCCTCAAAGTCAACATCTTGTATTGGTGTTAGACAAGGTAAAGAGCTAGGGCACTGAACAGTGTAATGAACAGAGGGTAATGAGGCCCTTCAGACATTTGAGAGTTCGTGTGGCTGTTGACAGTGACCGTGGAATGCTTTTTTTCCAGGACCTGCAAAAGCTGCCATGGGAAAGCATGCCCAGCCTTCGAGCACTGCCGGTCACCCGGCTGCCCTCCTTCCGCTTCCTGCTCAGCTACACAATCACTAAAGAGGTAGGGAACAGGACGTGGCTGTTGGGTAAAGCCTAAGGAAAGAAGGCTAGCACCCTGGGGAGATAGGAGGGGAGGAACTATGGGTCGGTTATGGAAGGGGCTTAGAGTTTGCTGGGGCTGGGCTTCCTGGACTCCTGGACTGACCAAGAACCTAATATCAGTGCTTGCCTCTCAGGCTGGGGCCTCATCAGTGCTGAGCCAAGGTGTTGATCCACGGAATACCTTCTATGTGCTAAACCCTCACAGTAACCTGTCAAGCACAGAGGAGAGATTTCGAGCCAGTTTTAGCAGGTCAGGTGATGAAGGCATAACGTAGGGAGGGGAAGGGTAGAGGCACCACGCAGGGGTGATATATGAGTGCTTTTGCTCCAGAATCAGTGGCTATATCCCATTTCTGTCTGCTTGCTCCCGCTGTTCCGTACTCTGTGCTACATGGTTGTCTGCTATGTACTGACTTACCAGCTTCTTCCTGCAGTGAATCCGGATGGAAAGGAGTGATTGGGGAAGTGCCAAGGCTTGAGCAGGTGCAGGCAGCTCTGACAGAGCGCGACTTATATATGTGAGTGTTTGGGGCAGGGGAGTTGGGAGGGGCCGTTCTTTATGGCTGAGTGGGCATTTTAGAGCCTCTGGAAGCAGGTACTCAGTGCTATCTCATTGCTTTTGCCTTAGCTATGCAGGGCACGGAGCCGGTGCCCGCTTTCTGGATGGGCAGGCTGTCCTGCGTCTGAGCTGCCGGGCAGTGGCCCTACTGTTTGGCTGTAGCAGTGCAGCCCTCGCAGTGCATGGAAACCTGGAGGGAGCTGGCATCGTGCTCAAGTACATCATGGCTGGCTGGTAAGGCCAAAGGATGAGACTAAAACTCTGGGCCCCTGTCCTCAGGTTCTTTCCCAGGTCTGAACCCTCAATTTCTCACATATTCTGTGTTCTTCCCCTCTCAGGCTCTCCTGCAACTCTGAGCCAAGGGAGCTCCTCTTTGTTCAAGCCTCTTTACTCATTGACCACTAACAATGCTTCCCAGTGTTTGTTGTTACAGAGTCCTTACTTTGTATTTCTTCATTCTTTCTCCCAAGCCCCTTGTTTCTAGGTAATCTCTGGGATGTGACTGACCGTGACATTGACCGTTACACAGAGGCTTTGCTGCAGGGCTGGCTGGGAGCAGGCCCAGGGGCTCCCCTTCTCTACTATGCCAGCCAAGCCCGCCAGGCCCCTCGACTCAAGTATCTTATTGGTGCTGCCCCTGTAGCCTACGGCCTACCTGTTTCTCTACAAACACCCTGAAGCTGTCTTATCTGTGGTAGAAGCTGATCTACCTCCAAACTTGGTTTTGACTATTTAGAATTTTTAAACTGATTTTCCCCTGGTGTTTTGTATGAAATATTTTCTTTAATGTGATCTTAATAAAGATATACCAAGCCTCAGTTTGTGAGAGTTCAAAGCCCCTCCTCTCACTCCTGCCCTGTGAATGTAAGCAAATTAGAGGTGCTCCGTGGGGTTCATAGTTTGAGAGCTTTGGGAAGAAAGACTAAACCACAGGACAGAGCTTGGTGGGGCTCCGGCTTAGTCCTGAATACTGAAAGTGGTCCTGTGGTGTCTTCTTTTAATCCCAGCCATTGGGAGGCAGAGGCCAGTCTGGTCTGCTTAGCAAGTTCTAGAACAGCCAGAGCTACATAGAGAAACCCTAGCTCCAAAAACAAAATGTTGAGAGAGTGAGAGGGAATCAGATTCCTATGAGCTTCAGGCTAGCTAAGTCTTTACTGTTGAGTTTCAGGCTAGCCAGTGCCAAAATAATACCCTGTCAGTTAAAAAAAAAAAAAAAGCAAAGTGTTCACATTGGAGAAAAGGAAGGCAGTGATAGGGCTTTGCTGATGTTTTCAATTCCTCCGTTGTCATTGTCTCCTGGATGATTTTAGAAACCACTGCTCTTCCCACTAAGGCTGCTACATACACTTTAACAATGGCAGCAGCAGGTTCAATGGGGGGTTGCTACTCACATATGGCTTTTCACTCCAACTAAACTATTAAAAGTTGCTGGGAAGCACACATACCCTTTTATATCCAACATAGAGTAACAATTATGGTGGGACCAGACAGATGCTTAGCCGTTTAAGAGCACTGGGCTGCTCTTTCAGGGGACCTAAGTTTGGTTTGCCTGCATATATAGACACACACACACAAAAAATAAATGTAGTTGGTTAACAGTTGCTCCTTTTGGGCACTTCAACTTTATCCTTTAAAGCACATTAGTGGTACTGTCAGAACAGAGGCTCCCGCTGGCCTGTCATGTGCCTGTCCCAACAAGGCGCAGTAGCGTTTACCGCTTTACAATCTGTGGTTGTGTTGTGAGTCAAGAGTTTCGAGTTCCTTGAGGGCCCTAGCCGTGTTAGCCGTGTTTGCTAAGTAATCGTGCTAGCTTTAGTGTACTCTGCAAAAAAAGAAAAACTTGTGTTCTCCAATTAAGCTTGAGATCCGTATAGCGTGTCCGAAACGCAGGGTCATAGAGACTATGGGCGCAGAGCGTATCCCCTGGCGGCACCACGGAGATAACGCAGAGGGTGGCTAGAGCGTCACTCGCCTAGGCAGCTTCCTCTTCGCCAGGCCTCCTTCCCAACATGGCGCAGTCGATTAACATCACGGAGCTGAATCTGCCACAACTGGAAATGCTCAAGAACCAGCTGGACCAGGTGAGGACCTGTCCCAGCACCTTCCTTGCGTTTCACATCCTCCAACCGCGTGCCCTCCCGGTGGGGGAGGCTTCCTTTCCCAGGGAAACCCCTATCCGGTCCCAGGTCCCGCCCCCTCTGCCCGAGCCTCGCTTTCTCCGTTCTTAAGCTGACCCTTTTCTTCCCGGCTTCTGTAGGAAGTGGAGTTTTTGTCCACGTCCATTGCTCAGCTCAAGGTGGTACAGACCAAGTATGTGGAAGCCAAGGACTGTCTGAATGTGCTGAACAAGAGCAACGAGGGTATGGGCTAGGCGGGTGAGGGCACCTGGGGATGCCGGCTTCTCGGTCGCTTTTTCCTAGTCCAGTGTTTCGTTAGAGAAAACTATCCGTTACGTAGAGTGTGTATAGCCACAGGAGACCCCGCATTTAGTTTGCCTACAGAAAACTAAAATGTACAAGACATTCCTCAGTTGCTGTGTTCTTTTCACTGTCTGTGGACACTGAGCCCTGTTGGGAGCGTCCCTTAACGTCTTCACGTGGGAGCGGCTAGCCTTCCCCAGCTGTTTGTCTTCATTACTTTCACAGGAAAAGAATTACTGGTCCCACTGACGAGTTCTGTATCCTTTCCATGGGAAATGCTACCTTACATTTTTCCACGTCTTTCCCCAAAGCGGAGAGAGTTTTGGTTAGTCACCCTATGATTTTAAAAACAGTTGTACACTACGTAGCTCTCTTGTCTAACCTTGGACCAGCGTCCATGTAGTACTTTGTATCAGAGTTCAGTGAAGAATTGAAATGTGGTGTTTCTCTTTGTTGTTTAGAAATGTTAATATAGAGATAAAGCTGGTGTTGGGCTAAAGCTGTAGAAACAATGTTAGGATATTGAAATTAGAAACTTGTCTCTTTTTTTCAATTTCAGCTTAATTGCCACTCATCTCTAAACTGCTTTCACTAAGAAATGTAGATTATTTCCACCTGTTAAAATGACCTGTTGTCATTTCCACCATGAAATGACAGTCGAAAGAGAAACCTAAGGATAGCAATGTGCTGAAGACTGTTTTAAGTAACAGCAATAGAGCCAGGAAGGTGACACAGAGGGTAAAAACACACATACAACCTGAGTTCAGTCCCTGATACCAACAAGGTGGAAGGAGAAAACCAACTCCCAGAAGTTGTCCTCTGACCTCCGTTGCTCCATGGCATGCACACTTGTGAAAACATGCATAGAACAAATAAATGTAATTTTAAAAGTAGTAATAATCTGAAACTAGAAAGATGGCTCAGCAGTTAAGAACACTTGCTCTTGCTGAGAACCTGCTTTCATTCTAAGCATCTACATGGTGTAGGCGACTCCAATTCAAGGGGATACAGCAACCTTTTCCAACTTCTGCAGGGACCAGGCGTGCATATGATGCGTAGTCATACACACAGTTTCATTGCTGTGAAGAGACACCATGACCAAGGCAACTCTTATAAAGGCAAACATTTCATTGGGGCTGGTTTACACATTCTGAGGTTTAGTCCACTCTCATCATGGCAGAAAGCATGGGAGTATCCAGGGAGATGTGGTGCTCTAGACGGCGTGGAAAGCTCTACTTCTTGATCCATTTGGCAGCCAGGAGAAGAGACACCCTTCCAGGTAGCAAGGAGGAGGGTCTCAATGTCCACCCCCATAGTGCCACACTTCCTCCAGGAAAGCTGTATCCCTCCTCATAGTTCTACTCTGTGGGCCAAGCATATTCAAACCACCACAAATCTAAAAACAATAGATTTAAATAAGAACTAGTAATAATCTACTAGGATTCCTGGTTCAGGGGAGGTGAGGCTGGTTTTTCACTCACACTGTTCTAGAACCATAGGAACAAATCCTAAGCATCTGACCTGCTCCTTCTGGAAGGACTGACTAATGTGGGCACTCCTTTAAAGATGAGAGGTGGGCTCAGGACAAGGAAATGGTCCAGCTTCTGTCGTCTTCCTAAGGAACCAATTCTTTCTCCCTCCATTTTCAGTGACCACTAAGTTAAAGCTTCTGGTCACTTGGTTCTCCTGGCTGCAGCTTTTTAGAAAAGGACATTTTGGGGTTAGTACTCCAGCTGACAAAAGCCATGCCTCATGCTGGGCCAGTTTTCCCTTAACCCTGCCCTCTCAGATGTATGTTCCCGGGAAGCTACATGATGTGGAGCATGTACTTATCGATGTGGGAACCGGCTACTACGTGGAGAAGGTGAGTGGGGAGAAGGGTGTGCATGTCCTCTGAGGAAGTGAGCAGGGAGAAGGGTGTGGATGTCCTCTGAAGAGGTACCTGCAACTTAAGGGAAGTGTCCTGTAGGACAGGGTCTCTCTTTAGTCTTTCATTCACCTCTGTTCTTACAGACAGCTGAGGATGCCAAGGACTTCTTCAAAAGGAAGATAGACTTTCTTACCAAACAGATGGAGAAAATCCAGCCAGCACTGCAGGAGAAGCATGCCATGAAACAGGGTAAGTTCTGCTCAGGGCACCTCTTGTAAAATTGCTCTTATCTGTCTGTAAAGAAGTATTTATTATTGGTGTGTGTGTGTGTGTGTGTGTGTGTGTGTGTGTGAGAGAGAGAGAGAGAGAGAGAGAGAGACAGACAGAGAGACAAAGACAGACATACAGAAAAAAACAGACAAACAGGAGCCAGAGAAGTGCTGTGGTATATATGGGAAGGCTGGAAGAAGATTTTTAGAAATTGTTTTTCTCCTTCCACTCTGAGTCCTACAGATTAAACTCTGTCATCAGGGTTGTGTGGCAAATGCTTTTAAATATTAAGCCATTTCATAAGCCCACAGGGAACACCTGACACTTTCTACCTCCATGGTAAGGACACTCATTACATGAGGCATGATGGTTCGTACACACCCGTAATCCTAAGACTAAGGAGGTTAAAGCAGGAGGGTTGCTGTGAATTTCAGAACTGCATAGCAAGACCCTGTCTCAAAAGAAAGCAGCACCCAGGATTTGTGGCACATACTCCAATCCCATCATTTAGGAGGTAGAGGCAGAGTGATGATCCTTAATACATAGCCAGTTCAAGGCCAGTGTGAGCTGCATGAGACTCTTGTCCCCCCCAAATAGATATAGTTGAATTAGGCCTGGGGACATATAGCTCAATGGTAAGGGTACTAGCTTAAGATTTTTATGTATGTATACGTATGTTTGTGCATACGCACATATATAATTGATGTGCCATACTATCCATTTAAAGGAGTAATCCACCTGTATCCACGTGGTGCGGCATACCTGTAATTTCAGTACTTGGAAGACTAAGACAAGTATTCCAGGTTGGAAGCCAGGCTAGGGTAAAGACCAAGATCATGTCTCAAAAAACAGGGACTAGAGAAAAGGTTCAGCAGTTACTAGCATTTAATGTGCTTGCAGAAGACAGGCAGCTCGCAACCATCTAGAACTCCAGTGCCAGGAGATACGACTTTTGTAGCTCCTGCATGAGCATGGTATGCACACACACACACACACACCATAAACTAAATACTAAAATTTAAAAAAACAACTAAGGGCTGGCTAGGAGATGGCTCAATGGGCTTGCTGCATAACCATAAGGACTTGAGTTCAAATCTCCAGCACCCATATAAAAGTTGGACATGGGCCAAGTACTTTTAACCCTAGTGCTGGTAGAATAGAGACAAATAGAGCCTAGGAGTTCACTGGCTGGCCAGCCTAGTTGAATTGGTGAGGCTCAATGAAGACCCTGTCTCAAGGGATAGGCAGAGAATGACAAAGCACGATGATACCCCATGCTCTCCTTTAGTCTCCTTCACACACATGCCTAGTGTCCACCACACCCCAGACAAATATAAAGGAAGAATATAGATTGTAACATGAAACTTGAGGACATCTCCAGGTTAAAACCATGTCTCTGTGGGACGTGCTGATGCACACCTGTTACCCAGCATTTGGGAGGCAGAGCAGTCAGATCTCTATGAGTTTGAGGCCAGTCAGGACTATGTAAAGAGACCCCCCCGCCTGGCTTTTTTTTTTAAGGTCTTGGTTTTATGTGTTTTTTGTTTGTTTGTTAGTTTGTTTTTAAGATTTATTTATTTATTATATGTAAGTACACTGTAGCTGTCTTCAGACACCCCAGAAGTGGGCATAAGATCTCATTACAGAGCCAGGCGGTGGTGGCGCCTTGAGCCACCATGTGGTTGCTGAGATTTGAACTCAGGACCTTCGGAAGAGCAGTCAGTGCTCTTAACTGCTGAGGCATCTCTCCAGGTCTTGGTTTTAAAATGTGTTTGTGTGTGGGGGGGTGCATATTTTTATTTTGAGACAGAACCTCATTCTGTACTATAGAGTATAGAATAGAAAATAGTCTAGATTCTATAGCCAGTACAGGTCTTGAAGTCAAGGCAATCCACCTGGCTCAGCCTCCTGATTTATTTTTTTAAGTGGTGTTGGGGATTGAATATGGCCTCTAGTGTTGTATATCATCAGCCCTCACTTGACAGTCTTTCTGGTTATGGCTAACATTGTGTTTATTTTTACATCCCAGTGGTTAGCGCTCTGACAATGGTGTAAACTCTAAGTCTGTGTATTTGTGTCCCCCACAATTTAACTGTCAGTGTTCCTTAGCCTTGGGTTCTCCATATTCTCACTAGGATGTGACTGCTCCTTCTTTTCTTGTAGCTGTCATGGAAATGATGAGCCAGAAGATTCAGCAGCTCACAGCCCTGGGGGCAACGCAGGCTACTGCCAAGGCATGAGAACTGTGTTGCAGCAATGAAGCAAAGAGGGACCATTTTTCAAGGGGCCTGGGACTGTTTCCGGCAATGGCCTCCTGGGAAAGTGGGCTGGGAAAGTGTCTGGGAAGAGAGGGTCTTGTGTTTAATGTTAATAAATGTGCCAGCTGAGCAGATGGTGGTCTTTTCTTGCATTAAACAAGGGACTGGGGTTGGAGAGATAGCTCAGTGGTTAAGAACACCAGCTGCTCTTCCAAAGGTCCTGTGTTCAATTCCCAGCAACCACATGGAGGCTCACAATCCTCTGTGATGGGATCTGATGTCCTCCTCTGGTGTGTCTGAAGATAGCTACAGTGTACTCAAGAAATAAAATAAGGGCTGGCGAGATGGCTCAGTTGGTAAAGAGCACTGATTGCTCTTCCGAAGGTCCTGAGTTCAAATCCCAGCAACCACATGGTGGCTCACAACCACCTGTAGTGAGATCTGTTGCCTTCTTCTGGTGTGTCTGAAGTCAGCTACAGTGCACTTATATATAATAATAAATAAATCTTTTTTAAAAAAAAAGAAAATAAATTTTTTAAAAAATAAACAAGGGGCCAGTGGTGAGCTGGGAGTGCCCAGGGTCTGTACTTTTGCTAAGAACCCCCAAACTGGACTAGCCACACTGCTTTTTAGAGGTTCCAACCAGTGGTTTGAGGACCTGCAAGAAGGTTTGCACTAAGCGCTTAGGTTTTTGTTTTTTTTTTTCCGTTGCCGTGGGGACGGATGGCAGGCGGAAATGAAGCTGTACCTGACACTTCCTCTTCCGGGTCGAGCTTCCCTTGGAGGGAACTAAATGGGTAGAAGTTTCCTGCGTGGTATCTTAACACTGTTGTCGCTCCGGTCAGTTCTCCAACCCCAGCACCGCATGCTTGGCTCAGAGCCCGATCCGCCCACTAAAAGACCTCGCAACAACCTCATGGCACCTCCCCGAATCGGGACGCACAACGGCACCTTCCACTGCGACGAGGCGCTGGCTTGCGCGTTGCTCCGCCTCCTGCCCGAGTACCAGGTATGGACCAGCGAATCTAACCCGGTCCCCTCTGATGCTGCAGAAGCCTGAGATCCTCTGACTCCTCCTGACAGCTCCTCCTTCTGTGTCTGCAGAACGCAGAGATTGTGCGGACACGAGATCCTGAAAAATTGGCTTCGTGTGACATCGTGGTGGATGTGGGCGGCGAGTACAACCCCCAGAGACACCGTTATGATCATCACCAGAGGTGAGTTCACAAACTCGCTGCCTGTTTTGACTTTCTTGATTTAACTTCAGTGCTCCAATCCTGCCACCCACAGCACAAGTTTGTGACAGCAAAGGCCACTGTCTCATCGTTGAAGCCAAGCAATTTATCACTCTGGAAATTAAAACTTGCTTCGGGTCTGCTCCTTGGCCTGGAACCCCGCTCAAGTTCCTCCTGCCATAACATTTTTTCACACTGGCAGTTTTCCATCCGCTTGTCCTTGCCGCAGGCCGCTGGATCCCTCTACTGCAAGGACAATCTACTGAGGTGGCTTTTTGCTTTGTTTTTATTTTACTTTAAGTGTAGGGGTGTCTTGTCTGCATTCATCTCTGTGCACCAAGTGCATTGGTGTCCACAGAGGTAGGAAAAAAGGTGTCAGGATCCCCTGGAATTGGAGTTAAAGAAGTCGTGAAACACCTTGTGGATGCAGGGAATTGACCCTGCCTCCTCCGCAAGAGCAGTCAGCTCTTTTAGCCATCTCCATCCCCAGGGTGGTTAATTTTAATCATCATTATCAACTTGACACAATTTAGATTCTAGCACCACCTGTGAATTGGTTTTTTGAAGGACTATCCAGATGGGGTTGGTTGTGTTTGTGGGGTGTCTTTGATTGCCTTGTAAACCCTGCCCACTGTGGGAGGCATTAATCCCTAGGCTGTGTGAGTGGAGGAAGGTGGCCAAGCACTAGCAGCATGCAGGTACTTGTCTCTCAGCTCTTGTCTGGGTGAGCTGTGACTCCCTATTCTAAGTTTCTCCCACCTTACTTTCTGTGACAGACTGCAGTCCAATGTGACCTACAATAAACCTTTTTTGCCCTTGATGTTGATTTTTGTCAGGTGTTTTATCACAGCAGCAGACATGAAAATAGGCTGTTACATGTTATATAATCATAGTACCATTGCACCATCATCCCTAACCTCAGACACATGCTCACGCTTTGGTGCGTGTCCCACCTTTCCTAAAAGATAAGTGTTTCTTTACTTTTCCTACGTCCAAAATCTCACAACTCCACCTTCCAATTTAGGAAAATTCATTCCCTTCTGTTGTTTGGTTTGGTTTGGTTTGGTTGTTTATTTTTAAGATTTATTTATTATTATTTGTAAGTACACTGTAGCTGTCTTCAGACACCAGAAGAGGGCGTCAGATCTCATTCCAGATGGTTGTGAGCCACCATGTGGATGCTGGGATTTGAACTCAGGACCTTTGGAAGAACAGTCAGTGCTCTTAACCTCTGAGCCATCTCTCCAGCTCCTGGTTTGGTTTTTTGAGACAGGGTTTCTCTGTGTGGCCCTGGCTGTCCTGGAACTCACTCTGTAGTTCAGGCTGGACTCAAACTCAGAGATCTGGCTGCCTCTGCCTCCCGAGCGCTGGAATTAAAAGTGTGCACTACCATGCCTGGCTTCTTTTTGTTCTTTTTAAAGTAAATACATAAGTAAATATCACCTGTATGGAATGTGAATAGACTTTTCTTGTCCTCTAAACTCTTAACACCTACTTGCCTAACATCTGCAACCTGTTAGGCATTATAGGTAATTTAAAGATGATCTAAAAGATACAGGAGGAGCAAGATACATGTTGTACACCTGTAATTCCAGCACTTCCCAAGCAGAGGCAAGATTGTCATGAGTTAAAGGGCATCATCAGTTAACAAGCTTGAGCAGAGCCTGGATCACATAAAACCCATTCCCATCAAGGAAAAAAATGTAGCCATGTATGCTATTCTGCACCTTGAATCCCAGGCGTTGAGAACCAAAGCAGGTAAATGATTTGAGGTTGTGGCCAGCCTGGTCTACAGAATGATGTCCAGGACAACCAGGACCACACAGAGAAACCCTGACTCCAAAAACAGGAGTGTGTGTGTGGCTTACAGGCAAACACTGCCCCATTTTACATAAAGAACTTGAAATCTGTAGGTCAGGTCCTGGGAACCAGAGACAGTGACAGTTAGCTACAGTTGCTCTGTCCTTTGTCCTGCTCCCACAGATGAACTTGAAAGAACAGGATCTTTGATTTTTCTCCATAATGTTCAAAACACAAAACCCAACATACAATGACAAATCAAACCATTGTCATGGGAATGCTGGAATAGGCGCTTTCAGCCAAGGCCTATGTTGGCACCAGAGGAAGTGCTGACATCTTCTCAAGTAGTTTCTCGTCTCCCCATCTGCTGGTACCCAGGTCTCCATGTGTAAACTTGCACATACAGACTAGACTCATGGGCCAACTCTTTTACCTCAACCCCTCCCTGTACTCCTCAGGACTTTTACAGAAACAATGAGTTCCCTGTGCCCTGGGAAGCGATGGCAGACCAAGTTGAGCAGTGCGGGACTTGTTTATTTGCACTTCGGGCATAAGCTCCTGGCCCAGTTGCTGGGCACTAGCGAAGAGGACAACGTTGTAGACACCATCTACGACAAGGTAGGGGCCTGAGGACAGAGATGTCCCATTTGTACAGCCACTGAGCTGGCTAGGAGTGGTACTGCTGCAGCCCTGAACTAGGCCTCTGGTCAGTCACTGGCCTGTAGGGGACAGTCTTAGTCACTGTCCTATTGCTGTGAAGAGACACCATGACCACAGCAGCTCTTACAAAAGAAAGCATTTAATTGTGGCTGGCTCATGCTTTCAGAGGTTTAAAACATCTGCTATCATAGTGGGGAGCATGGCAGCACACAGGCAGACATGGTGCTGAAGAAGTTGCTGCTGCTAAGTTCTACATATGGATCAGCAGGCAGCAGAACAGCCACTTGGGCCTGGCTTGGTCTTTTGAAACCTTAAAGCTCACTCCTGGTGACACACTTCCTTCAACAAGACTACACCTAACTCTTCTCAAATATATAAGTCTATGGGGGCATTCTCTTTCAGTCACTCCACATCAGGCATCTTTGTTCTTCCAGCCTGCATCCTGCAGTGGGCAGTGAGGACTGGGCTTTAATTTATAGGAAAAGGGGTCTTAGTACTTCGTTATTTTGAGATAGGTTCTGCCTATGTTGTTAGAACTGTAAGTGTACAGTACCACATCATTCTGGGGAAGGGCTTTAAAAGTATTTCCAGTCTTTTTCTTGACATACATCAAGAAAACTTGTGCTCCAAGTGTGGGGAGCAGACTGTATCCAACACTTGAGAGGCTTAGAGAGGAGGATATAATGCCAGGCCAACCTAGACCCTGACTCAAAAACCAGACCAAACAAACAGAATTATTCGACATTTTCAAGTGAACAGCTTATATCAGAAGAAGCACTGGGCTCAGAGATTCTGACATCCTGGCTGTTGAGAGCATCTGATCACACAGGAGTTTGACAGGCTCAGGTGGAAAAGAACAGACATCTCCAGGTTCAAGCCAAGCAGTACCAAGGACAGCACTTACCCTATTCCTGTAAGGCTCACTAGTAAAACCTCAGATCTACCTAGTTTCCTATGCCTGAGACAGCAGCCTGAGATGCTGCTGGCAGCTTAGGCTCTTGAGCTCAGGTGTTGGGCTTAGTTCTCCAACATCTGCTCCCATTTGATTGTACCACAGGGGTACAATCAAATGAAGACATGAGTGGGCTAAGAGTTTTAAGAATGCCAAGACGTGGGGTTGGTTTCTAATTCCACTCTGATGGGTTTTCTAAGTAGCTGAGTAAGCCAGTTTTAAGTGAGCTCAAGGCCTTCCTTGGTATAGACCAAGAGGTGCAGTGCAGGGAGGACTCCTTTTACAGTGCTCCCTGGGCTTACTGATGGAAGCCCGTTTTATAGAGCAGTGTCTCATCTTCTCATACTGGCTCTGCTGTAGAATCTGAGGCATTATTCCACTATTTCTTCAGGATCAGATGTTGCAGCTGCTGCTGCCATATGGTATGTTTTATGAGCTCCATCTCAAAGCCCCCCACATCTCAGCTCTGCTGTCTGTCAAACACTTTCCCACTTAACTGTATTTGGTCAGACAAACTACTGCCTCACTAATTTGCTGTGCAACCTACCCAGCCCACCTGCTCTGCCCTCTCAGCACAGGAATCCATTCCCACAAGCCTATCTAGGAACTGAAATTCTTGTTCAAGTTAGTAGCCAGACTAGAGGTTAAGAACACAGGTGGACAGAATTCGTTTTCCCAGCATCCACATGATGCTTTATAAACATCTGTGACTCCAGTCCCAGGAGATCTGATGCCCTCTTCAGGCCTCCACTGGCACCACACATATACATAGGCATGCATGCAAGCAAGACACTCATACACATAAAAAAATTATTAATTTTTTTTTTCAAGACAGGGTTTCTCTGTGTAGCCCTGGCTGTCCTGGAACTCACTCTGTAGACCAGGCTGGCCTCGAACTCAGAAATCCACCTGCCTCTGCCTCCCAAGTGCTGGGATTAAAGGCATGCGCCACCACTGCTCAGCTAATTTCTTTTTTAATAGACTTACTATGTTATCTCTGGCTGTCCTGGAACTCACTATGTAAACCAGGCTGACCTTGAACCCACAGATCTGCCTACTTCTAGGATTAAAGGTGTGTGCCACTACACTGGTTAAAAATTTATTTAATGAGCTGGGTGGTGGTGGCACACGCCTTTAATCCCAGCACTTGGGAGGCAGAGGCAGGTGGATTTCTGAGTTCGAGGCCAGGACAGCCATGGCTACACAGAGAAATCCTGTCTCGGGGGAAAAAAAAATCTCATTACAGATGGCCGTGAGCCACCATGTGGTTGCTGAGATTTGAACTCAGGACCTTCGGAAGAGCTGTCAGTGCTCTTAACTGCTGAGGCATCTCTCCAGGTCTTGGTTTTAAAGTGTGTGTGTGGGCGGGGGGGCAGTTCCAGGACAGCCAAGGCTACACAGAGAAACCCTGTCTCAAAAAACCAAAGGAAAAAAAAATTTTATTTAATGGAAAAAAAGCCAGCAAACCCTCGACACACGTACTGCCTGGGGCCTTGGATGCTGGAGGGACAGCGTTCTTCTCCCATCTGGTCAGACAGAGGGTGTTGTGAGATAGTGTGTTTACATGCTGTTAAGCCTCAAGTTCCTCTCTCTTGCTGCTGCTTTAGATGTATGAGAACTTTGTGGAAGAGGTGGATGCAGTGGACAATGGGATCTCTCAGTGGGCAGAGGGGGAGCCTCGGTATGCACTGACCACTACACTGAGTGCTCGGGTTGCTCGGCTTAATCCCACCTGGAACCAGCCCGACCAAGACACTGAGGTGAGCCTGAGTCACAGAACTTCAGAAGACAGAGTAAGAATGGTTCATCTTCCAAGGCCTGTGAAGTAAAACTTGGGCCAGTGTCCAACATGTTTTGTCATTCCAACCCTTCCCAGGCAGGGTTCAGGCGGGCGATGGACCTGGTACAAGAGGAGTTTCTGCAAAGACTAAATTTCTACCAGCACAGCTGGCTGCCAGCCCGGGCCTTGGTAGAGGAGGCCCTAGCCCAGAGATTCAAGGTAGACCTGGGAAGTGGCCTCGGTGCCAGGGATAGTCCTGACCCATCTGGTCAGCTGGCCCTCTAGCTCTGCCCAAACCTAGCAACACTCTGCTTACCTTTCAGGTAGACTCAAGTGGGGAGATAGTGGAACTCGCAAAAGGCGGATGCCCTTGGAAGGAGCATCTATACTACCTAGAATCTGAGCTGTCCCCCTCAGTGGCCATCATCTTTGTTATCTACACTGACCAGGCTGGACAGTGGCGAGTCCAGTGTGTACCAAAGGAGCCTCACTCATTCCAAAGCCGGTGAGTCTCCACAGAACAGCCCTACCTCCCATGAGGTCTGTCTCAGCATTGCTGGAGGTTGCCACCCATGCATGACACCTGCTCCCTTCTCTTAGTTCCTCATGCCTCCATCTGTTCTTATGTAGGCTGCCCCTGCCTGAGCCATGGCGGGGACTCCGGGATGAGGCCCTGGACCAAGTCAGTGGGATCCCTGGTTGCATCTTCGTCCATGCCAGTGGCTTCATTGGTGGGCACCACACTCGAGAGGGTGCCCTGAACATGGCCCGTGCCACCCTTGCCCAGCGCCCAGCACCTGTGCCTCTTGCAAATGCTATAGTCCAATAAAGCATATTCATCTCTAACTGACCCAGTCCCTAATCCACCAATCTGGGAATTTTCTCAGACTTTTAAGTGCAGCATCCTATGTGTAGGGCCCTATGCTAGGTATCTCCCCACTGCCTCTCAGCTTTGCTTTTCAAACCAGTTGACAACCATCGCAGTTGGCTAGAGAGATAGCTCAGCAGTTAATATGGTTGTTGTGGGAGAGGACCCAGATTCCATCCCTAGCACCCACATAGCAGCTCATAAGTGTAACTCCAGTTCCAGGGGATCCAACACCCCCTTTCTGACCTCTGTGGACACTAGACACACATGTGGTACACATTTGTATATGCGGGCAACACAAACATGTAAAATAATAAATCCTTAAGAAGTAGAGAGAAACCATCCTAGGACTAAATAACTTGATCAAATTCCCAAGTAGCTGGAAAGGATCTAACCAGTGGTCCAACTCACACCCCAGCAACACACTTGGAGTTACATCCTGGTAAATGAGTGGAAACAAAGAGAAACTTTATTTACAAGTGGGAATGAGGGGAGTGGGGTTGGGCAGATGGTTGTCCTGGAAGAGGGTCCCAAGGAGCAGAGGTTAGTGATGTCTCAGTAAATAGTGGCACTTCATGAATAGAGCCTCCACCTCCAGCTGGGGGCTCCTGGGCCGGACCAAGCACTGGGCTAAAGCGTGGAAACTGGGCATTGACAAAGTATAGAGGAATGTGGGTGATTCGGCCTGTGGACCAGCACTGCAAAGAACGGGAAAGAAAGGCATCACTGTTTGGGCCTCCAGCTATCCTGAAGACACCCGCACACACACATGCTCATGTGCACGCACAAGCAAGCAAACGCGCATGCGCGCGCGCACACACACATATACACACACACACACACACACACACACACACACACACACACACACACACACACACAGCCCATCCCTTGTGGACTCACCACACTGAGCAAGGCCCCTTTGTTGAAGGAAGGATGGAAAGTGATAAGCTGAGCCTGGGCTCCTGGCTCCCCCTGGATAACGCCACTTAGGCAAAAGGAAGAGGAAGTGAGAAGACAAAAGACAGCTGGATGTGAGAAGGTCTTTGTGGCTAGCCCCAAGGTCGGCTTGCACATACCAGGGAAGCAGCTCAAACACGGGGCTGTTTCGAGTTCGAAAAAGGAGGATGACCGGATTCCCATCCTGAACCCGTGGGTTTCCTGTAAGAAATGTGTCAGCTAATGCGGGAACTCTGGAAGCAAAGTTGCAGAGGCAGAGAACAGTAGCCCTGGTGCTGTCAAAATCTATTAGGCTGTGGCTTAAGAAAGCCCTTTGTCTAGTTGAGTGTATTAGCACACACTTTTAATACCAGCACTGACAGACAAAACTAGTGAACCTGTGAGTTCAAGGCCAGTCTGATCTCATAGTGAATTCCAGGACAGCCACGGCTACACAGTGAGACCTTGTCTCAAAGAAAGACAGCCCATTCTCTTTGCGCCTTACCTTTCATGAGCACAGCCAGACGTTCACCACTTGGGTCCCAAACCATGGAGTGGGCCTCTCCCCCGAGTCTGTGAAAGGACAAGCATCAAGTGTGGCTCATTCTGGCTTCACCCCTCCCACAGCTACTCAGACTCACCTCTCCTCTCCGTCTGGGGTCTCAATTGTTGTCTCAGAAAGATCTGCTACAATGGTTGCTGACTTCGCACCTCCAACATGGCCTTTCTCTGTTCCTATAAGCAGAGGTTTCTATGCGGTATCCTTGGCTTCTGTACCTCCCTTCATCTCTCAGTGTACCCTGTAGCTGCTGTCTTCCTCTGACCACCCCAGACGGTCTGCATTCTAAGATGTCCTAACTCACCACATCGATCTGGGAATGACAAGGAGTAAATTAATGCCTCCCCCAGTACAGTGAACAGCAGTCGGTTTCCATCTGGACTCCAGCAGCCAGTCTGGGGACAGGAAGGAAAAGACAGTAAATATATCTACAGGAGGGCTAAAGCTGGGGAGAAGATGGGAGCCATGCATGAAGGGATCCAGGCCCATGAGAATTCCCTTCCTCCCAGCTTCTGTGAATTAATACAGTCCCCACTTACCTGGCAGCGCCCTGAGAGAGTTGGCCACCCCTCACAAGTCCACATCTGGGCCTCCCAGACTCTGAGCCAAAGAAAGCCATATTACAGCATAGGGCCTTCAGGCTCGAACCCTGGACTGACCCAACAACTTGCAGTCCCAAGGTCGGGCCGAGAAGTGAGGTGCCTTTCTGTGAGTTCTTGGCTCCCCTAGCTTTTCACCTACTCACCGGAAGCCAGCGGAAGGAGTTGTAGCCAGGACTTTGCTGCCATCTGGGGACCACAGCAGGTTGGTAACCCCTCCTCCTCGGAACCAAGGAAGGGGCACGCAGGTTTCTGTTGAAATGTCCCATACCTGAGATAGAGGGAACTCAGCACAGAGACTCAAAAGACTACCAAGCTACTCGTGGTAGGCTACCCTCTTATGTACACAAAGCCCTAGAGAAGGGGAAGCAATAAGAAACAGACTACTCGACATAAAGACCTAAGTTTAAGATCACAGTGAAAGCTGGCAGAGTTCAGATGTGAAGAGCCCAGATGAAACTCTGAAGACAGACAACAAGTGTACTCTGTCATGCGTGAGGAAGGCTGCTGTCTGACGGGTGGGACCGACTCACCAGAATGACAGCATCCACAGGTGAGGCCGAGAGCAGCCACCCCCCATTGGGGGCCCAAGCCAAGCTGGTGACTGGTGTGTGCCCAGGGTGAGATAACACCTGGGCGCAGCCAGAGGAGGGTCTGCCAGGGATAAACAAAGGGATGCAATGAGAAAACAGTAAACAAACAATTGCATCAAGGGGCTGAAGACTGTGAGACCACTTGCTGCTCTCCAGGTGGTAAAAGTGGGTCCCAGCACTCACTGCAGGTGCTCCCACCTAAGTCCAGCTCCAGGGAGTCAATGCCCTCTCTGACCTGTTGTTGCCACCACTAAACAACACAAAAATGAAATGAAAATCCCTATCATAATTCCATTTCATTGCTTGTGTCTAACTTCAACCTGGGCTGGAAAAAAGGGATTATGGAGAAAGTTAAAGGGAAATTCTATGGAGAGCCTGTGATTGGCAGGGTATGAGCCAGAATAAAAAGACAGAAGACGGCTCATGGCAGTAAGCCTAAAGGGGGCTGTGTTGGAGTATCATTTCCCACTGAACTGGGCTGGGGTCTCCTGACAGTACATCAAGGATCCAAGCTCTGCTTCTCTTCTTGCCTTTCTGTCAGAACATCTCCCATTTCCACCACTGAGTGCTGTTTCAGTGGCCTGGGTTCTCCCCTTTCCATCCAGCAGTAACCACCTTTAACTGCTGTGAGGCCACTACAGAGGCAACATTATAGTGACTGACCATTTTCTTTTTTTTTTTTTTTTTGGTTTTTTGAGACAGGGTTTCTCTGTGTAGCCCTGGCTGTCCTGGAACTCACTCTGTAGACCAGGCTGGCCTTGAACTCAGAAATCCGCCTGCCTCTGCCTCCCAAGCTGGGATTAAAGGCGTGTGCCACCACCTGGCATGACTGACGATTTTCAAGTCAGTCATCTCTGCGCTCCAGCTCACTGTCAGTGGCTCTACTCTCCCTGCAGCCTGTTCCTCAGACCTTTTCAAATGCACATTAGATTGTCCATACGACACACTGCCAACCTTTGACTTTGTTATTATATTTATATATAAACATGTACTTTATAACATGGTATATACATATATGTATATAGAATACATGTTATGAGTATAAATATATATAGTATTAAGATACATTTTACATATACTTTATATGTGTTAAATATTTTATGTTAAATATATTATATATATAAATATTATAAAAGTTCAATCTTAAGAAACCACAGTGGTGGCTGGAGAGATGGCTCAGTGGTTAAGAGCACTGACTGTTCTTCCAGAGGTCCTTAGTTCAATTCCCAACAACCATCTATAATGGAATCTGATGCCTTCTTTCCTGTGTCTGAAGACAGCTACAGTGTACTCATATACACAAGATAAATAAAAAACCTTTATTAAAAAAACAAAAAGAAAGAAACCACAGTGGGCAACTAGAACCACTCCCAAACGCTGTTCTCTGGGCCCTCTGGCAGCAGAGAGGTGGTTGTATCTCTGGATTCAAGCTCAGCCTGGTCTACAGAGCAAGTTCCAGGACAGCCAGGGCTACACAGAGAAACCTGGTCTCAAAAAAAAAAAAAACAAAAAAAACAAAAAAAACCCAAAAAACAAAAAACAAAAGGGCTGGAGAGATGGCTCAGTGGTTAAGAGCACTGACTGCTCTTTCAAAGGTCCTGAGCTCAATTCCTAGCAGCCACATGGTGGCTCACAACCATCTGTAATGGGATCCAATGCCCTCTACTGGTAATGTCTGAAGATAGCTACAGTGTACTCATATAAATAAATCTTTTTAAAAAATGAACTGTTTAAAAACAAAAACCCAAAAAGTTGTGTTTGACCACCACATGAGTGCATACATACATAATAAATTTTTAAACTTTTTTTTTTTTTATTTAAAAAGGGCAGCCCAGGGCTGGAGAGATGGCTCAGCATGCTGTCTGTAACTCCAGTTCCACTAGTTTCTGTGGGTAGTTACACTCATATGCACATACATACATACATGTGATTAAAAATACATCTTTTACTGTTTTGTGTGTCTGGTGTCTTGCATGTATACATGTCAGTGCCCATGATGGACAGAAGAGGGGATCAGATCTCCTGAACCTCTTATCCCCAGCACCATCTCTATGTCCCTAAAATAAAAACATTTTAAAGGATAGCCTATCTTTTGTAGCATACCTGCTACAAGAACTGTTACTCCTCCCTTGCTGGCTTCTCCCTAAAAAACAATTCTAATTTCCTAGGAAAGGAGCTAGAGAGATGGCTATGTGGATAAAAGCACTGGCTGCTCTCCTAGAGGATCCAGGGTCAACTCCCAGCTCCCATATGGTGATTCATAAGCATCTGTAACTCCAGGCCCAGGGTACATCACTTTCTTCTTGCTTCCTTAGGCCCTGCGTGCACATGGTATGCAGACACACATCTATGCACATAACATTTTAAGAAATAAAATAAACTTCACTATAAAAAAAATTTCCAGAAAAAGCAGGGTGTGCAGTACACTCCTTTCACTTGAGAGGTGAGCAGGAGGGTCAAGAGTTAAAGGCCAGCCCTATCTATACTTAACTTGGGGGTCAGAGTTGCCTAATTAAACCCTGTCAAAAACAACCAAAGACACATGACTCAGTATTACTAGTGCCGATATTTTGGGCCATTTTGTACAATTAAAAAAATGTGGGTGAGGCCAGGCAGTGGTGGTGCACACCTTTAATCCCAGCACTTGAAAGGCAGAGGCAGGTGGATTTCTGAGTTTGAGGCCAGCCTGGTCTACAGAGTGAGTTCCAGGACAGCCAAGTCTATACAGAGAAACCCTGTCTCAAAAAACCAAAAAGACCTGAGTGGTTTTTTTGTTTTGTTTTGTTTTCTAAATAACTACAACTCAAGTCAGGCATGAAGGGAACTACTGGTGAGATCCAAGGAATTTCTGAGCATAGTCAATAGTAATGGACAGCAGGGCAGTGGTGGCTCAACCCATTAATTCCAGCACAGGGAACAGGGGCAGGCAGAGCTCTGTGAGTTCAAGGCAAGCCTGGTCCAGAGAGTGAGTTCCGAAACAGCCAGGCCGACACAGAGAAACCCTGTCTCAAAAAAAAAAAAAAAAAGTGCTGGGCAAACAGACGTCAGCCTCTCAGTCTTAAAAAATCCGGCATGGTGACACAGACGCCAACTAAGCCATAGCTGAGGACACGGAGGCAGAGGCAGAGGCCGGTCCATGTCTGTGAGCTCAAAACTCTCCTCCTGGTCTACACGTGAGCTCTAGGCTAGCATAGGGAGGGAGACCCCATCAAACAAAACAAAAAACCAACACTGAAACTTAGTAATTTCCTAACTTCTCTAGGAAGATTGTGCCAAAATAGGGCTACAGGGGAGGAAAAGAAAAAACAAGAATGGAGGAGGGAGCGGGAGGGAGCACAGAGATGCAATACAGCCTGAAGACACTGAGTTCCACACAATGGAAGGAGGGAACCAACTCCCCAAAACCATCCTCTATACTTGAGCTACCACGTGTCCCATATACAGTAAATAAATGTACTTTTTAAAGTTTTTTTAATAATTTTTATTTATGAGTACACTGTCCCTGTCTTCAGACACACCAGAAGAGGGCACCAGATCTCATTACAGATGGTTGTGAGCCACCGTGTGGTTGCTGGAAATTGAACTCAGGGCCTTTGGAAGTATAGTCAGTGCTCTTAACCTCTGAGCTATCTCTCCAGCCCATAAATGTACTTTTTTTTTTTTTGGTTTTTCAAGAGTTTCTCTGTGTAACAGCTCTGACTGCCCTGAAATCCTTACATAGACCAGGGTGGCCTCGAACTCACAGAGATCCACCTGCCTCTGCCTCCCAAGTACTGAGATTAAAGGCATGCACCACCACCACCTAGCTAAGGTTTCCTATTTATTCATAATTTTAGATTTTCTGGTTTTATTTTGAGTTCTCATGGTATTGTCCCAACTTTTTGTTTGTTTTGAGACAGGGTTTCTCTGTGTATCCCTGGCTATCCTGGACAGCTTGTAGACCTGACTGGTTGAACTCAGAGATCCACCTTCTTTCCTTTGCCTCTGGGGTGCTGGGATTTGAGGCGTGGGCCACCACCTGCTGACTGTTCCATTTTTATGGTTTCTACCTATGTCTGCATTTGTTCCTGCTCTACTTTTATACCTCTGTCTGTCTGGCAGTGTATGACCCACAAATATATTCTTCCATAACCCCAGAGGCCACTAAATCTGTCCCTTTGTCTAGACAGAGCATCCTAGCACCCACCTGACCTTAGATCTGCTTCTCCCACAGCCCTGGGAAGTGCTGTGAGGAAACCTGCACATCCCATGGGCCTCTGGCATGACCCTCAGAAAGGTCAAGACAGGATGCCAGGACTTACCTCGTAGATAAAGAAGTGGGGTCCAGGGTCCAGATGAGAATACAGCTCTGGCAAGCCACAGCCAAGACAGAGGCACTGAGGGGCTTCCAGGCCAAGGCTGCCACATTTCGCTGTAGACGGTGCTTCAGGGAAGGAACTATAGTGCTGGGTACAGAATAGGAGACTCGGTCAAAGCAAAGACTCTAAGCTCAAAAAGCCTGAGTCCCACTAAAAAGACAAAACAAGGTGCTGGCAAGATGGGTTGGTGGTTAACAGAACTGACTGATCTTCCAAAGGGTATGGGTTCAGTTCCCACCACCTACATGGTAGCTCACAACTGTCTGTAACTCCAGTTCCAGAGGATATGTTGCCCTCTTCTGGCATGGAAGTCTTGTACAGGCATCCACGCAAGCAAAACACTCAATCACATAAAAAATTTAAAAAAATTTTCAAGAAGGTAAAACAGGCTGGGGATCATGGCCCACACCTTACATCCCAGCACCAAGGAAGCAGAGGGAAATCTGTGAGTTCAAGGCCAGCCTGATCTACAGAGCAAGTTTCAGGACAGCCAGGGATACATAGAAAAACCCTGCCTACAAATAAATAAATAAATAAATAAATAACAAAGGTAAAGGGGGCTGGAGAGGTGGCTGAGAGGTTAAGAGCTCTGGCTGCTCCTCTAGAGGAGCTGAGTTCAATCCCAAGCACCTACATGACAGCTGTCAGGAGTCTGTAACTCCTCTCATAGCACCAGGCATGCACATGGTACACATACATATATATGCATTCTCAGGCAAAATATTCATATGCATAAAGTAAAATCAATCATAAACAAACAAGCAAAAACAGTAAAACAAAAGATAAGAAGTTCCGGGAAGTAGTGGTGCATGCCTTTAATCCCACCCCTTGAGAGCCAAAGGCAGGGGGATCTCTGAGTTCAAGGCCAGCAGAGATCCTATCATAGAAAAAAAAAAGTTAGATGCAAAAAGGACACATTCAATTTTGGAGTGTCCCCAGCCCCATTTCTGGAAGGAGCCCTATGGACCAGCCCATGAAGTGCAGGACTAAGGCCAGCAGGAAGGTGAGACCAGTCTGAACCTGACTTTGCTTGCATACACATGCACACACGCACCTGTTGGCATTATAAACACGGATGGAGTCATCCAGCAGGGCCACTGCAAACTTGTTGGTGTGAGGATGCCAGGCAAAGACCCGTAAGCAGCAGCTGGACCTGCGGTGGGATGAGCACCTAGCTGGCAGCTGTACCTCCCAGCAACAGCCTAGCAACTCGGACTCCCTTCCACAGGAGCAAAGGGATACTCGGGTTTTCTTTTGTTCCTTTCTGAGGGTGGGCAGAGTGGAGTCTTAGGGTAGATAAAACACCACAGCTAAAAGCAACTGGAGAGTAAAGGGCTAATGTCATTCTTCAGCTCGCAGTCCATCATCCAAGGGAGTCAGGGCAGGAATGCAAGGCAGGAGCTATGGTGTACGATGTCTGCTGGCTTGTTCAGCCTGCTTTCTTTTTCTTTCTGGGAGAATGGGGTGGGATAAGTAGGTGGGTGGATTTTTTGTTTTATTTTTGAGGCAGTGTCTCAGTATGTAGCTCTAGCTGCCTACAAATCACTCTGTAGACCAGACTGTCTTCCAGCTCAGAGATACACCTGCCTCTACCTGAGTGCTGGGGTTAAAGGGAATCACAACTATCAGTCTGCTTTCTTATAGCACCCAGGACCATCATAGTGAGGTGGGCCTTCCTACATCAGTCATCAATCAAAAAGGCACCCCACAACTTCCCCACAGGATTCTTCTCTGCAAATGACTCTAGCTGACACCAAGGTGACATGAACTAGAGCAGGAGTAACAATGTAAAGGAGTTCCTTCTGCCTTCACCTCTCTCCCCAGAGGAATTTCCAGGTCAGGAATTCTGTCCTACAGGGTACCAGAGTTTGTGCACTCACCAATTAGTTACTTGGGCAAATTCAGCAATCAGATCTTCACTCCTGAGCTAAGAATACAACAAACAGACATGACATACAGAAGGAGCACACCTACTCAACATTCCCACAGCAGGGTTAGACCACACCCACTCTCTGGGTCACCACATCCAGCCCTGCCCACAAAAAAAAAAAAAAGAGTCAGGGAGGAAGTCAAACTTACCGAGAGATGTGGGAACAGGGAGCCATGGAGTGAGGAGGCCCGGCCACAGAGAGCCAGGGCCCAGCTGGAGGCTGTCTTTACCCACTCAAACACTGTGAGGTAAAAGACAGCTCTGATGGCATCATGCACAGGGTTATAACTCGCCCTGCTCTTGGGTGAGGACAGAGTCAAAGCTCTTCAGTCCTTGTGCTTGGATACCTTCTCCCCAGCCCCACTTTGGATATCTGGGTACTTAGAAGAAAAGGTGACAGAAAAAAAGCAGGCTAAAGGGAGAGGCTGGGCTAACAGGTGTTGGAGTGAGGTTAGGAAGTATGGGGAAGAGATAAGCTCACACATAGAGGGGACTAGAGGGGAGCCTCACCTTCTTCCTCTGAATTTGAAATCTCATTCAGAACTCCAAAAAGACCCGACTCATGCCTCAAGAGGAGAAAAAGTAAAAAGAATTACTGTGACCCTGTCGGAAGTCCCCCTAATAGGTTTCATCCATTTAACAAACATATATTAAAAATAAGAGGTTTGGGAGAGTATGTGTGCCTCAGTTGGTAGAGTACCTACCCAACATGAACAAAGCCCTGGATTCAATCCCCACTAGCACATAAAATAAGATGTGGTAGTTTATACCTATAACCCCAACACTGGGTAGGTAAAATTGAGAAGATCAAAAGTTGAATATCCTTAGTAACACAGTTGCTGGGGCTGGATGAAGCATTCTCTCTCTCTCTCTCCTCTCTCTCTTTTTTTTAAAAAAAAAAAAAAAAAGGAAGCTAGGCAGTGGTGGTGCACGCCTTTAGTCCCAGCACTTGGGAGGCAGAGGCAGGCAGACTTCTGAGTTCAAGTTCAGCCTGGTCTACAGAGTGAGTTCCACAACAGCCAGGGCTACACAGAGAAACCCTCTCTTGAAAAACCAAAAAGAAAAAAAAGGAAGAGGGGTAGTGGTCACTCATGCCTTTAATCGCAACACTTGGAAGGCAGAGTCAGGTCAATCTCTAAGTTCAAGGTCTACAGAGTGAGTGAGTAACAGGATAGCTGGTGCTATACAGAGAAAACCTGTCTCAACAAAGAAACAAAACAAGGGGCTGGAGAAATGGCTCAGCAGTTAAGAACACTGGCTGCTCTTCAGAGGTCCTGAGTTCAATTCCCAGCAACCACATGGAGGCTCACAACCATCTGTAATGGGATCCGATGCCCTCTTCTGGTATGTCTGAAGACAGCTACAGTGTACTCATATACATAAATAAATCTTTTTAAACAAAACAAAGACAAAAAAAGAGGCATTATATTTTTAGTGAGTGTCAACTATGCAGCAAACACTTTATATATATATTACCCTTTAATTTATTTAGGACATTAGATTATTTACCACATTAATCTAAATGGCATTTTGCCCACTTACAGATGAGACAACTAAATTTCAGGGATTGGAAGTGGTAGAATATCTGAGCAAGTCGGTTAGGACTTGGCCAGGTGTGATAGCAAACACCTTTAATTCCAGTTTGCAGGAGGCAGAGACTGGAAGAACCTGTTGAGTCCTCAGCCAACTTGATCTAAGTGGTAAGTTCATCCAGCCAGGGCTACATACTGATTGAGATGAGGAAAAAAGAGAATGAGGAAGAGAGGGGAGAGGAAGAGGATGAGGAGGAGGGAGGGAGAGAGGGAGAGAGACAGAGAGACAGAGAGAGACAGACAGAAAGAGAGAGAAGGCATCAACCATCTTTCAAACAGTGAGTGGCGAGTCAAAATGCACTTCAGAAAGATCAATTTGGACATTAGAGGAGCCCAGAATGGAGAAAGGGATCAGCTAAGAAATGACTTAAGGTGGCCCATGCCTTTACCCTCAGCATCAGGAGGCATAGGGAGGCAGATCTGTGTCTGAGGCCAGTCTAGTCTACATAGAAAGTTCCAGGACAGCCATGACTATTACACAGAGAAACCATGTCTTGAATAAATAAATAAAATAAAAATAAAAAAGAAAGAAGCTACTTAAGGACGCCTCAGGAAAAATAATCCCAACACTTGGGAGGCAGAGGCAAGCGGATTTCTGAGTTCAAGCCCAGCCTGGTCTACAGAGTGAGCTCCAGGACAGCCAGGGCTATACAGAGAAACCCTGTCTCGAAGAGAAAAAAAAAAGGGCTGGTGAGATGGCTCAGTGGGTTAGAGCACCGATCGCTCTTCCAAAGGTCCTGAGTTCAATTCCCAGCAACCATAAGGTGGCTCACAACCATCTGTAATGAAATCTGACGCCCTCTTCTGGTGGTCTGAAGACAGCTACAGTGTACTCATTTATAATAATAAATAAATCTTTAAAAAAAAAAAGAGGCAAGTTTGAGAAACTTAGGAAGCAGATATATACACCTGAGGAATAATTAAGACAACAGTAAGGCTGAGTAATATCCTGAGAAACATGTAACTAACTATACAAGCAAATATGTCTACAACATGCCAGGCACTGAGCTAGGTGCTTCCATGCTCAATTTAACCATCACCACAATACTACTGCCCAGTTTCTGTTTTATTTACTTTTTGGTTTGGTTGGTTGTTTTTGAGATAGTCTCATGTAGTCCAGGTTAACCTCAATTTTGCAGTGTAGTCAAAAATGGCAACAAGCTTTTGCTCTTCCAGCCTAGTGCTGAGATTACAGACATGTGCCACCACACCTAGTTTTATGTAGTACTACTTACTGATCTGAGGGGTTCATGCATGCTAGGCAAGCACTCTACCAACTGAGCTACATCCACGTCCTGTATGTAAAATTTAGATAAAAGGCTATTTGGCAGGCTGGTGAGATGGCTAAGCAGGTAAGAGCACTGACTGCTCTTCTGGAGGTCTTGAGTTCAAATCCCAGCAACCACATGGTGGCTCACAACCATCTGTAATGAGATCTGATGCCCTCTTCTGGTGCATCTGAAGACAGCTACAGTGTACTTACTTATAATAATAAATAAATCTTTGGGCCAGATCGAGTGGGGCCAACCTGCATGAGCAGGGTTGACTGAGTGATCAGAGGTCCTAAATTCAATTCCCAGCAACCACATGAAGGCTCACAACCATCTGTACAACTACAATGTACTCATATATGTAAAATAAATCTTTTTTTTTTAAAGGCTATTTGGCAACAACTCACAAAGTAACAAATGAAGGTAATTCATAAACCCAAGAATTCTTTTTACAGATAATAACAATGGTAATAATGGTGATGGCAAACATACAGAGGGATTAATGTGCCAGGAAATGCCTCTAAGTGCTTTCCATCTATTTAGTCACCACAGTGTAAAGGGGTTTTGTTTTAGGACAGAGTAATTGAGTAACTCTTCCAAACCTACACAGCTTAAAAAAAAAAAAGCAGCTCTTACATGTCCTAGTTATCGACGAACCAATACAACCTTTACCTAATTTTCCTGAGCTTCAGATAAAAATGAATAACGCAGGACACGAGGTCGGTGCTGAGAGCACATTTGTAAAACCAGGCCAGGCTATTAGGGATAAATAAGCTTCTGGTAAACCCTAGAGTTTTACAATAAAGATAGATCATCTAATATGACTTGTGGCAATATGAAGACACTGACTATAATTAGCTGCCTTTTCAAGAGCTGCCCAAAGCAGGCTCGGTAGACCATGGCCTAAGCAACCGTTTGCCAAGCCTCACCAAACATTGATGCACCTCTTCCACACTTGCTCCCGGTGATGGATGAAGGCAGTTCTTGTACCATGGTCCAGCCTCCCCGGAGTTTTTAAGGGATCCTTGGTCAGGTGTAGGACAGGAAGATTGATCCACTATACCTCAGAAGTGAGGGAGGGGAAGGCAGTCAGTCTCTTCCCCAAATCTTAACAGAACTCCCCGCCATCTCCAACCTATGGCATAAGAGATCCCACGGCCCCATTTCCCATACCCACAAATGTAACACTTGTGGGACAGAAAATTTTCAGTCCTCATCTGCAAACCACAATCGTTTTTCACAGGGCTGACACTAGAAAAGACCTGACTGACGGCATCCTTCATCTTCTCTACCTCTCCTAGAACCTTTTCACATGCTTTGGCATCCCTTACAGGGCAACACAGGCCCTAAAATATATTTCGTTCTCTCCAATCTCCCCTGAACCCCGCCGCGTCGCCACTATCCCCATTTTCCGCATCCCCACCGCGGCATCCCACCCGGACCACCTGGCCCCGGAAGTCGGGAGGCGGGCTCTCGTAGCTGTTGCCGGTCACCAGCTCGTTATTGTGCTCATACAGGGTAACTTGACCTCTAGGCGGAGGCGGGGGAAACAGCCCTAGGGAGCACATCTTGCCAGTCCGGACGGTGTCTGGAACCGACAGGCTCCCGGCTGGTGACTGCCCTCCCCTGAGTCTTAGTTCCCGGGCTAGGTTCGTATGCGGACGGGTAGCCGTACAGGACAAACGACTGCGCGAAGCTGAACGGAAATGCAAGGAAGAAAGTTCCGTGTGTGATTTCGGGACGGACTTCCGGAACTTCCTGGCGCGCCCCCTTGCGGACGGAGCGGGGCATGACGCTGACACGTCCAAGGGCTGACCTGTATAGTAAATAAGGAATGCCGCGGTTTGGTTTTGGTTTGGTTCCTGTGAGACTACTGTTTTTTCCAACTCTGAATCCTCAGCAGCGTCTCCCACCCACTTACTTAGTACGGAAAAAGCCAAAAATAAGCCAGGTTTAGGAAAGTACCTAATTAAACTCTCCAACCCCCGTAAATAGCCTTGAGGAAAATACAGACTAAGGCATCCTACCATTGATCTTCACATTCCACCCCACCCCCCCAAAAAACCTTAGAGAACAGTCAGAACAGACTGTAGGAGACAGTGCTATGCCTGCTGAACGCAGAGCCCGCAGGGTAAGGAGTACTGAAAAAGAAAGACTGAAAGGACAGTAACATTTCCTGAGTACATCACTACAAACGCTTTTATAACCCTTACAATAACCCCAAAAGTACACTGTTGAACTACCAGTAGCAAAGTGACACAGACTGGACCTAAATACACACAAACCAGACATTGGCACGGTATGTTAGTCCAAGGCTGTAATGCCAACAGGATATGGACAGGAATAAAAGGTCAACACGCGTGGGCTGTGTAGCAAGACCCTGTTTCAAAATCCCGTTGACTCCTGTTTGTAATCCCAGCATTGGGAGGTACGGGCATGAGGATCACTGGAAGTGTACTTTATAGTTCTCTTCCAGCTTGAGATACATACCACCCTGACTTTGTCTTATTTAGGCTTTGTTTTGAGGCAGGGTCTGGCTATGTTGCTCTGGCTAGCATGGAACTTGCTATGTAGACCTAGCTCACATTGAATTCGTAGAGATCTGTCTACCTCTATCTCCCAAGTGCTGAGTTTAAAGATGTACCACCATGCTCTCCTGAGACCCTTTCTGAAACTGAGGGTGGGGGCAGGGGGAGAGAACTAGAACTATAGAGAAGTGGGAAGTGAGATAATTAGTTACACTTGATGTCAACCTATCTGATTTAGAGATGTTAGATGGTTTAATTCTAACTTACTTTGAATCCATGCTTTGATTCATTTATGAGCTCAAAATCTGAGTAGGCGATTAGGAGGGACGTGTGGGACCTTGAGATTCACAGGAACAGGGCATTAGCCTTTCCCTGTTTATGCTGTCTCTCCTTCCTGGCCACTATGAATAAGCAAACCCTTCCACCTGCTCCTGAATCTATGACACTCTGCCTCACCCAAAGCCCAAAGAAATAGATTCACCTAGCCTTTAATGGAAACTAACTCTGAGTCTGACCCTCCTCCTTAGAGCACTTTTGTCACTGGGCATGGTGGTGCGTGCATGCCTGTAATACCAACACTAGACAGGGAGCATAAGACAGGCAGGCAGCTCCTGCCTCGTTATTTGTGTTTTGCCTTTATGTATCTTTGTGCATCACATGCATGCAGTGTCCACAGCAACCAGCAGAGGGCACTGGGCTCCCCTGGAACAGGGGTTACAGGTTTTGAATCATCATGTAGATTCGGGGAACAGAACCATGTGTCCTATGCATGAACAGTAAGTGCTCTTAGCCACTGAGCCATCTCTCTAGCCCCCAAATAACTTTTTGTTTTGTTTTGTTTTTCAATAGAAGGATTCTCTGTGTAGCCCTGGCTGTCCTAGAACTCCGTATACCAGGCTCAAAACTCAAGAGACCTGGGCTGGTGAGATGGTTCAGCACTTAAGAGCCCTGGCTGCTGCTCTTCCAAAGGTCCTGAGTTCAAATCCCAGCAACTACAAGGTGGCTCATAACCACTCGTAATGAGATCTTACACTCTCTTCTGGGGTGTCTGAAGACAGCTACAGTGTACTTACATATAATAATAAATAAATCTTTAAAAAAAAAAAAACTCGCCGGGTGGTGGTAGTGCACGCCTTTAATCCCAGCACTTGGGAGGCAGAGGCAGGCAGATTTCTAAGTTCGAGGCCAGCCTGGTCTACAGAGTGAGTTCCAGGACAGCCAGAGCTATACATACAGAGAAACCCTGTCTCAAAAACAAACAAACAAAAAAAAAACCAAACAAACAAAAAAGAAACAAAACAAAAAAAAAGAAAAAAACTCAAGAGACCCATCTTCCTCTGCCTCCCAAGTGCAGGGATTAAAGGTACCTGCCACCATCACCTGACTTTTAGGTTTTTTTTTTGTTTCCAAATAAATGACTCTTTAAAAATAAAAATGAAACATATTAGCCTGACCTAGTGGTGCATGCTTTTAGTCCCAGCACTTAGGAAGCCAAAATGGATGAGTCACTGTGAATTCAGAGCTATCCTTTTCTAACATAGGAAGCTACAGACCAGTCAGGGATATATAGTGAAACTATGTCTCAAAAACAAACAAACACAAACCATACTATGCCTGGAGACACAAATTCAGGGATGGGGATTTCTGGGAAGGGGGAAACCGGGAAAGGGGATAACATTTGAAATGTAAATAAAGAAAATATCCAATAAAAAAAAAAGAATGGGAGGTGTGGCAATGAAGTACTTGATTAATTTTTGTTTTGTATTTTTGAGACAGGCTAAGGCTGACTTCTAATTGGCGGGGATCCTCCTGCCTCAGACTCCAGAGTGCTGAAAATTACAGACAGTGGTGAATAGCTAACTTTGATTGTCATTCATCTGGTACACAGTGAGCTTGAGAGACTAGGCCAATATACTGAGGCCTGTCTCAAAAAAAATAAAAAATAAATAAAAAGGAAAGAAAGAAAAGAAGGAAGGAAGGAAGGAAGAAAGAAAGAGGGCTGGAGAGATGGCTCAGCAGTTAAGAGCACCAACTGCTCTTCCAGAGGTTATGAGTTCAATTCCCAGCAATGACATAGTAGCTCACAACCATCTGTAATGGGTATGATGCCCTCTTCTAGTGTGTGTGAAGACAGCTACAGTGTACTCATATACATAAATAAATAAATACATATTTTTAAAAGAAAGGAAGGGAACTCAAAGCTGTGTGCAGGCACACCCCCAGTCTCACTGAAGAATGTCAGAGCAATGGCAGAAATAGTGTCTTGTGCCCGGAACTTCTGTGTCTGCCTCTCTTTTCTATGTAGAAAGACCTTCAGAGAAACTCCCAGGTTAGAAGACAGACATCTGGAAGAAGCCTACAAGTACACTTCATCTGAGATAAGGTTGGCCTCAGTTTTCCTTTGCTCTGTTTTACTGAGATGGGTCTCACTTTGCTGTCCTGGCTGCCCTGGAGTTTACTATGGCTGCCTTCAGCCACAGAGCTCTGCCTTCTGTGTCCTGAGTGCTAGAATTAAAGCCTCCACACTGGACTCGCCTGTAAATTTCTTACCTCCTCAAATGTCAAGGAATGTGGGAGTCACCTGAGATTCTCTCTCTCTCTCTCTCTTTCTCTCTCTCTCTCTTCCTCTCCCTCCCCCCTCCACTCCCCCTCCCCCTCCCCTCTTCTTCTTCTTCTTCTTCTTCTTCTTCTTCTTCTTCTTCTTCTTCTTCTTCTTC
>NW_022196893.1:33786010-33792536 GCF_008632895.1 Mastomys coucha
CCTCCTCCTCCTCCTCCTCCTTCTTCTTCTTCTAAGATTTATGCCCGGCAGTGGTGGTGCATGCCTTTAATCCCAGCACTTGGGAAGCAGAGGCAAGGGGAGTTCGAGGCCAGCCTGTTCTATGGAGTGAGTTCCAGGACTGCCAGGGCTACACAGAGAAACCCTGACTTGGGGGGCTGGGGGGATTAATTCTCTGTCATCTGAAAAGTCATTTAAGTCTGACACCTGGCTGGGAAAGTTCTCTGAGAGAAAGGGGATCAGGCAGGCTTGAAGAAGAGGAAGAGCCAGCCAGATGACAGGGAAGTGTTGAAGCAAACAGCAGCGGTTTTTATTTGAACTTCGATCACAGTCCATCCCTAACATCATTCCTGCCTGCAGCTTTCAGCACTGTTGGATGAAGCTTCCTACCCCTCGTCATCCTCCGGTGTGTATTTGCTAGGTATTTGATTCAACCTTTTATGTGCCCTGGAGTAAAGCTACAATGTCATTCTGCCCTGGCTCGGCCACTTTCAAGCAAGGTCCTCCTCTTCCACACTGCTAACTTAACATTTTTTAAAATGGCTTTTGCGGATTCTAGGGAGGCCAACGTCCAGGCTTAGCACAGCCTCCCACTAACTGCACTAGAGGGCGCGATGGCCGGGGCGACACAGCAACCACGGCCCAATGGCACCCAACCCCAGGGCTCGGAGCATTTTGCATTAGGTTACCACCGCTCCTCCTGAGACCTGAGCGGGCAAACCCAGGCAGCGCTCCAGTTGCGGCCAGAGACTTCTAAGGCCACCCCACACACCCCCACCCCAACATACACAGTCTGGGAGGCATCGCCGGAGCCTCAGCTCGCCCTCCCGAGCAGGGCGCCCCCGGGCCGGTAACCAGGCGCACATGGCCCGCCCGGCCCTGTTTGTCCTGGCATCGCGCCGCCGCTATTTGAGGCGGTTTTTATCTCCCAGAAACCAGCAAAACCCCAAGCGGAGTCTAGCAAGATGAAAGGGGCCGAGAGGGGCCTGGGAGGGGAGGACCGCGAGGCTGCGGCGGGCGGGAGCTGGCACCGGACAGGCGGAGCCCGGGAGGCAACAGGGCCAGCCCCTGGGGGGTCTCATGAGCCACGGGGCCCGGGGTCCGCTTTCGCCCTCTGCCTTCTGGGTGCGCGCCTCGGCACCCCCACGTCCTGCCCACTCCCCCGGGTCTCCTTCGACACTTCTTCGGAACTCGGATTTCTTCAAAGCGCCTTTGAAGCCGCGCGCCGAGCCAGAGGGCTGAGATCTTGCACCTGGACAAGGGCACGGGTAGCGCGGGGTGGGGGCACCTTCCGGTCCCGCGTCTCCACTGCGGCAGGCAGCGGAGTGGACGGCGGTCCCGTACCGTTGCCTGGGAAAGCGCCCCTCAGCCCAGCGGGGGAGCCCTGGGGCGGGGGCCGCACAAAGCCCTATTGTGGCTTGGGGACCGAGGCCACAGAGTGGCTTTTGTTCCTCCGCTAACTCCGAGGCAGGCACGACTGATTGCAGGCCCCGGGCAGGGGGCGTGTTAGGTGCCAGGCGTGTCAGCCAGCCGGGAGTCTCACCACAGCCGCACTGGGGCTGCGCTGCGCGATAATCCATACTGTGACCGCAGTTCTGAAACTCAGGCCGGGTCACTGCCCAGCCAAGGTTGGTGGACTGAGAAAGAGCCCGGAAAAAAATCACTCGGCCTTCCTGACTCTGCAGATAACCCTAAGCGACTAAAAACTCAACTCCATTAGAGAGCCAGGCCGATCAAGTGTTACCTTTTTGGTTTTTGTTTTTGTTTTGTTTTAACTTTTGGCGTGAAGCACAACCGTGCTGGATTAAATATCTACCAGAGGAAGTCCCCGCTTTGCTAAGGAAATGTCCCGTAGCCCATCCATCTCCCTCCCCTCCCCCATTTCTCACCAGACACAGTTTCAAATCGAACTTTTATTTATTAAATTAAAAAAAGAAAGATTCCACAAAGGGATGATCCCTTCAACGATGTTATGCTCCGTCCCAGACTCCACTGGCTTTACCCTTTATCTTGGGGCCTAGAAGGAGCAGGGGGCAGAACAGGAAGATCCAAAAATCTCAGGAAAGGCATTTCAAAGGCACAAAGCGGCTTTAAAAGTCATTGGAATGGAGTGAAACCTCCTAGATTGGGGGCCTGTGGATGTTTAGTTTTGGGACCTCTGTCCTGTTATAAATTCTTTCTCATGGCTTCTAGGCACCAGGCCTTGCACTTAGTAAGCATTCAATAAACACTTGATTTATTTGAATTTGATCCCAGAGAGAAAGCCTTTGCCCACCTACTTTTTCAGGAGGGGCACTGCCAAACCAAAACCCTCCTGTTAGGTGGGCTCTCCCCCAAAGAACGGGTTTAAGATGGCAACTGCAAGCTCTCCATAACCATGACGACAGGGGAATAACCTGGCATGGTCACAGGGTAGGAGAAGAGGGTCAGTGGAAGAACCTGATATGTGGTCAAGAGAGCTGGGGTACATTCCAGTCCTCCCCGCCATAGAACTTGAAGTTTCACAGCTTCTGGCTGGGGCTGGGGATCTTAGTGACTGCCTAACAGAGAGACACCCACATAAACTCTAAAAGAGGCCTAACAACCCAAAACTCCACTGAAAAAGAAACTCACGGAGACCTCGATGATAGAAATCTACGAACTAGGTCTCCACTATCATTTGTCTATACAGAGATGCATTTGACTAGAATTTCCTTAGCAAAAAAAAAAATGGATCCCTTTCCCTCTCCAGCTCACTGTACCTGACCCGTCATCATAACTTACATAAATAGAATTATTATTATTACTATTCTTTACCCCTGGCACATAGGGGTTAAGTACTCAAGGCTGGGGGGCAGCCTCCCTGACCCTGGGGTCACCCCATCTTTGGGATCAGATCCCCATTGGGCTTCCCCCTTCTTGGCACTCTGCTCCCGGCCAGGTTACTAACACCAATCTCCTTCACTCTGGTTCCTAATGAAAAACCACCAGGGGGCAATAAATTATCATCATCATCATCATCATCATCATCATCATCATCATCATCATCATCATCATCGTGTTTGTTTAAAAAAAGAAAAAAAAAACTCAAGGGAATGGAAAGCAGAGGGAAGTCGGGGCGACAACCTGGAAGCTTCGGGAAAATGGCAAACAGGATTGGGAAGCAGAAAGATTAGATGTCAACGAGTTAATGAGAAAATGATGTGAGGCTAGATGGAAGCTGTGAAGAACAGGGGCAGAGAAGAAAAAGTTCAGGAGGTCGGAGCACAGGAACGAGGCACAGGCAAAGGCCTGAGAGGAGTTTGGCTACGACTTATGACAAAGAGAGAAGAGCTGAGGAGACATGCAAGGAGATAGCCTAGCCGGAGTATAGCATGCATAGGAGAGAGCGAGGGGCAAGCAGTGGTTCACCGCAACAAGAGAGCCTGGCAAGAGGACCCTGGAGCTGGAGACCTTCCTCTGCCCAGCTCAGATCTCTAGCAGGTTGCTCTGCTCTGGGCTGCCTCCAGGGGCTTTTTCTGGGGGTGCAGGCGAGGTGGAAGATCGGGACGGCTGATTGGCTTCTTCTTCCCCGACGCTGCGACCCTCCCCCAGCTCCTTAGGGCCGCTTGGTGGCGGCCCCGGGCCTGGCTCCCCGTGGGTGCGCTGATGTTTGCTCAAGTGATCGCTTCTGGTAAAGCGCTTGGAGCAGAGAAGGCAGGTGAACTTCTTCTCTCGGGTGTGAGTGCGCACGTGGCGCTCCAGCTCGTCAGAGCGAGTGAACCTCTTGCCGCAGAAAAGCCAGTTGCAGACGAAAGGCCTCTCGCCAGTGTGCCAGCGCAAGTGGGCTTTCAGATGCGAAGCCTTGCCGTACACTTTGCCGCAGCCAGGGATGTGGCAGCTGTGAATGGGTTTCTTCCTCAGCCCAGCCGCTGCTGCCCCCAGCCGCTCTAGCTCCTGACAGTTGGGGCAGTCGCAGGTAGAACGTCCTGCCCCACTGCCCGTATATCCACCACTGCCCCCTGTGCCTGCACCCCGTGGGGGTTTGCCTGCACCACTCCCCTCCAGTTGCCCACTATTGCCAACTGCCTTGGGCTTATAGACATCTTGGGGTAGGACATGCTGGGGCCCTGGTTGCAAGAGGTGGGGTGCTGGGTAGGGAGCTGGGTTAAGGGAGGCAAAGTCAGATGGGTAAGTAGGCAGCTGGGGGTTCAGTGGAGGCTGGGCAGGGCCTGTGGACAGTGTCCCTTGCAGCCCATCACCCTGGCCCTGCCCACCACCTAGCCAGTTGCCCCCAGGGTGCATGTCCCACCAAGGTGTAGGTGTGTTGCCTGGACCTGGTGAGATGCCTGCATGGATGCCTGCCTTGTACCAGGAGCCATAGGGATGTGCCATATCCAGAGATGTGTAGACACTAGGCAGGCAGTCAGAAGAGCTGTGCCCCTTGGGCACTAGGAGCCCAGGGTCTTGGGCACCGGTGGGCCCAGGAAATGAATGGGGAAAGGGTGGGTAGTCATTTGCATAGCCAGAGGCTGGGGCTGGAGGACTGCCTGCAGGTGAGAGGAGTCCATTGGTGCTTGAGAAGGGAGCTGGGTAGGTGTCCCCCATGGTTTTGGGGGCTGAAAGGTCAGCGTATGGCTTCTTTGTGCCTCCTTTTCCCAGGGTTGTTGAGTCCCGAAGAGGGCTGGAGCCGCCAAATTTGCTGCAGGCTGCTGTCAGCATGGCCAGGGGACTGGAGCCATAGTGAGCTTCTTCCTGTAGAGAGAGTGAGACACGGCTTAGAAGTGAAAAAGAGATAGAGCAAAGGGCACAGCTGTAGGTCTGAGACTTACAGACATGGAGAACAGTACAGAGGTTAGGGAGAAGTAGAGAGGAAAGGGAATAGAGGCAAGACTGGTGTGCCAGCGAGGCCTGACAAGTCCAGCAGGCAGGAAGAAGAGCCTCCTGTGGTGTACAAGTATCTCTGAGGAAATAAGAGAAGCAGCCAGCTGGCCGAGGTGAGACTAAGGGTCCCAGCCTAGAAAAGTGGATCTGAAGCAGACAGAAGCCCAGCTATGGCCAGAGACTCCAAGAGGAGTATGGCCTGGATGTGGTGGCATACACCTATAACCCTAGCACTCGTGAGACGGAGGTAAAGCACATCAGAACCTCAGGTCATCCTCAGCTACATCGCAAATTTCAGGCTACATAGACTGTCTCAAAAACAAGCAGGCTTGGTGTGATGGCAGGAGTTCAAAGCCAGCCTGGCCTTCATGATAAGTTCCAGAACAGCCAGAGCTATGTAGAGAGGCCCTGACTCAAGAAAACAAAAACAAACAAACAAGCCTAGCTCCTCGGCAGGCTGAGCCCAGGAGTCTTTAGGACCAGCTTGGTCAGCACAGCAAAGACAGTCTTCCATATCTTCTCCAGAGAAAGCGGAGCGCAAAGAGGAGCAGCAGTGCTGGGGACGATGCCCGGCCTTATTCCAGATGTTCCTGTCTTCACCTCAGGTCTATTTCCTGTCTCTGTTTCAGCTCCAGACTAAGGAGCCGCTGTCTCCTCATCTCCTTAAGATCAAGCCTACATGGCCCTAATGAGGACTCTCTTGGCATGCACTCTGGACCTGGGAAGCTCAAGGAAGGGACAGCAGAGACACTGGGACATTGAGAGGGAACAGGGCCTCAGCCAAGCCTGGGTTGTGGTAAGGCAAGAATGCCTTTTAAGCAGGCACTGGGCACCACCAGCTAGCGCCCCTTTGAGCAGTGAGAAAATACAAAGTCCTCAGGACTCTCCGAGACAGGGAGCTGGTTAAGACCCTGGACACAGCTTCAGTGTTCCTGAGGTGCAGTACATGGGGTTGATCTGCACCTTACCATTCAAGTGCTGTGAATGAAGGAAGCATGAAAGTGGGTGGGGGAGAGGGGTTAGCTAGGCAAGAGTAGCATGCACCGTTTTATTCCCAGCACTCCAGAAGCAGAGGCAGGGGGATCTCTATGAGTTCAAGGTCAGCCTAGACTACAGAGCAAGTTCTAAGACAGCCAGACCTCACAGAGAAACCCTGTCTCAAAAATAAATAAATAAATAAATAAAAAGAAAGAAAGAAAGAAATAGCTCCTTAATGCCTACCAAACTGCAGTGACCATCTGACCACCCTCATGACAACTGCCCCTCAGGACCTCCTGGTACCCTCTTTAGGTTAGAATCGAGCCACTTGTGAAGAGCACCCTTGGCTAGTATGTACAAAGTGCTGGGTTCAACCACACTGACTTATGAAAAAGAGAAAAAATTAGAGACATCCTTCAAAAGCTTGACTATGTGGGACCAGCGAGAAGGCCTGATGAGTAAAGACATTTGCCACTAAATCTGGTGACTTGAAGTCAACCCCCACAACCCACATGCTAGAAGGAGAGAACTCCCACAAAGTTGTCCTCACACTTCTTCAGACGCTTTGGCATGGCATTCATATAAATGTACCCTACCCTGGCCAGGCGGTGGTGGCACACGCCTTTAATCCCAGCACTTGGGAGGCAGAGGCAGGTGGATTTATGAGTTCGATGCCAGCCTGGTCTAC
>NW_022196893.1:33792666-33815013 GCF_008632895.1 Mastomys coucha
AAAAAGTACCATACCCTATACAAACTTCTAACTCTCTCTGTCTCTCTGTCTGTCTGTCTGTCTGTCTCTCTCTCTCTCTCTCTCTCTCTCTCTCTTGTGTGTGTGTATGTGTGTGTGTGTGTGTGTGTGTTTACCAAACATTTTTTTATTTTATTTTAAAGATTTATTTGGCAGAGGCAGACAGATTTCTGAGTTTGAGGCCAGCCTGATCTACAGAGTGAGTTCTGAGACAGCCATGGCTACATAGAGAAACCCTGTCTCAAAAAAACAAACAAACAAAAAAGATTTATTTATCATTTATATGAGTACACTGCAGCTGTCTTCAGACATATACTAGAAGAGGGCATCAGATCCCATTACAGATGGTTGTGAGCCACAATGTGGTTGCTGTGAATTGAATTCATGACCTCCAGAAGAGCAGTCAGTGCTCTTAACCACTGAGCCATCTCTCCAGGCCCTAAACATTTTTTTAAAAGCTAACCACTGGGGCTTGAGCGATGGATGGCTTGGCAGTTAAGAGCACTTACTGTTCTTCCAGAGAGCTGGGTTTAGATTCCCAGCACCCAAATGGCAGCTCAAAGCCATCTGTCACTCCAGTTTCAAGTGACCCTACTCCCTCTTCTGGCTCCACAGACCACACCAGGAACACACGTGATGCACACACATGTAGGCTAAACACCTATACACATAAAATGAAAACAAAACAAATCAGAAAAAAAAAGTGTACCTTTTGATCACAGCACTGGGAAAGCAGAGGCAGGCGGATCTCTGAGGCCAGCCTGATCTATACAGCAAGTTCCAGGACAGCCAGAGGTACAAAAAAACCCTGTCCCTGTCTCCCCCAACCCCCCCCCAAAAAAAGGAGAAAGAAAAAAAGAAAGTCGATTATCTAATTGTCTGGTGTCTTCCTAGTAAAACATGAAGGAAGAGGGAATTCAGGGCTCTCAGATATGTGATGCCAAATCTTAGAGGTGACACTGGTGTCTCAAGGTTTCAGTGAAGGTGTGTACAATCACGACTCTATACTGTACTCCTGCCCAATTCTCTCTGTCTCTCTCTATCTCTGTTTGTCTCTCTGTGTCTCTGTGCCTCTGTCTCTCTCTGTCTCTCCCTCCCTCTCTCTTTCTCTCTCTCTCTCTCTCTCTCTCTCTCTCTCTCTCTCTCTCTCTCTCTCTCTCTCTCTCTCTCTCTCTCTCTCCCTCTCCCTCTCCCTCTCCCTCTCTCTCTCTCTCTCTCTCTCTCTCTCTCTGAGGTCCTGCCAATCCTATGGTCTCCCAATAAGAGCTACCAAAACCTTGTCCAACAGTGAACCCCTGAGCTTTCCCAGTAAGGCTTTCCATAGATCCTCTAATGGCCCAAGCCAAGGGAGAGCTGGTGGGGGGCAGAAGTCAAACTTAGTATGAAGGAGAGGTAGCAACATGGGAGTTCAAAGACACATGAGACCCAAAAGCATCTGCTGGGGAGGTACTGCCATGTAAAGCTCTGTGGGACAGAGAAAGAGGGACCCTAAGGGACAGAAGCTTGCACTAAGAGGCAGAAATGGACAGGAAAGTTAAAAGACAAAAGGGAGGGAGAGCGAGGAAAGCAGAATAAACAAAGGAGAGGTGGTAAGAAATCCTGGGCCAACAAAGCTAAGGAAAACAGAGGAGGTGAAGGAAGAGGGAGGAGGAAGACAGCATAGAATTCCCACCCAAGAGAAACCCACCATGGCGATGGGCCCCAGAAAACCCAGGCCACTCCTCCCTCCTTCTTCCCTTAGCTGCTGCCCCCTCCCCCTCTGCCCAGCATGGCCCTGCTCGGCTCCAGCTCCGGTGGCTTCCCTGCGGTCGGTTTATTTTTAAAAACGCCGACGCGGTCCCCCGCCTGCCCGGCCCTCACACTGTGGCCACAAGGGCCTCAGCCAAGCCCAGGGACCCCACCCAGCTGTGGGGAGGTAGGGAGGGGTGAAAGAAGACAGCCAACCCTAGGCTGACATGAGACCCCGACTTTGGGGAGCAAGGCCAACAAAGCCCCTGAAGGCCAGAAAGAAAAACCAAAGTACTGGACTGCTCCGGGAGCCAAGCGCTGGAGGTTAAGTTCTTTCCTATCCTCAGTTTCCTTTTCTGGCTGATTGCTCTCTCTGTGAGAGCTAAGGAAAAGGGTTCAGGGTTCTGAGCATGTGCTCCTATCTATACCTGATCATATGTATTACCTTGTAGTACCCAGGATAAACCACTTTCCAGTTTCACGGTCCCTGTTCTTGCTCCACTACCCTTTAAGATTAAAGGCTTAGACTCCGCATGGTGGTGCGTGCCTGTAATCCTAGCACTCAGGGGCAGGAGGGCAGATCTCTGTGAGCTTGAGCCCTGCCTAGTCCAAATAGTCTAACCCTAACCCTAACCTGGAGTTCCAGGACAGTCATAGTAAGAGAGACCTTGTCTCAAAAACTGAAAATGGCCAAGCTAGGAGGTGGTGGCCCACATCTTTAATCCCAGTACTCAGGAGGCAGAGGCAAGCAGATCTCTGAGTTTGAGGCTAACCTGGTCTACAGAGCAAGTACCAGGACAACCAAGGCTATACACAAAGAAACCCTGTCTCAGAGGATGGATAGAAGGAAGAAAGGGAGGGAGGAAGGGAAGAAGGGAGGGAGATGGGACTGCCACTACATATGCTGAAAACCCAGGGTCCCTGTTCCTAGTTCCCAACTTTCTCTCCACTTTCTTCATTCACCCAGCTTAAAATTTTTTAAAAATTAGTTTCTTTGCTGGGCAGTGGTGGTCCACACCTTTAATCCCAGCACTTTGGAAGCAGAAGCATGTGGATTTCTGAGTTCGAGGCCAGCCTGGTCTACAGAGTGAGTTCCAGGACAGCCAGGGCTACACAGAGAAACCCTGTCTCAAAAAAACAAAATAATAATAATAATAATAATAATAATAATAATAATAATAATAATTCATTTATTTTATTATGAGTATCTTTTAGCATGCTAGAAATTGAACCCCAGGTCCCTTTCCTGCTGAGCAACCACCCTAGCTCTGAGCACAGGTTTCTCAGTTCCTTGCCTAGTGTCCTTCGCTCTCCATCTCTCCCTCTTCCCAAGTCCCCTTATCCCCCAACAGCTGTGTCCTTATCCCAAGCTCCTCCCACTGCTAGAGAACCTACTCAAAGCAGGTAGAGGGATTCACAAGGCACTGGGGAGGAGGAAAAGAACCCTAAAAACTAGATAAAAGAAACAGAAACTGGCAGGACAATGGTGACACACGCCTTTAATCCCAGCACTTGGGAGCCAGAGGCAGGCAGATTTCTGAGTTCCAGGACAGCCTGGTCTACAGAGTTCCAGGACAGCCAAAGCTACACAGAGAAACACTGTTTTGAAAAACCAAAAAAAATAAAAATGAAAATAACAACAACAGCAACAGTAATAATAATAATAATAATAATAATAATAATAATAATAATAATAATAATGAAGAAGAAGATGAAACAGAAGAAGAAGAAACAGAAACTGCCTGGTAACCTAGCACTGAGGAGACAGAGCTAGGCAGATCTCCAAGTTTGAGGCCAGCCTGGTCAACATAGTAAGTTCCAGGACAGACAGGGCTATGAAGAAAAACCCAGTCTCAAAATAAATAAATACATAAATAGATAATAAATAATTAAAAAGAAAGAAAAAGAAAAGAAATAGAGAGACTGGGGTGTCTTTATGTTAGGGAATCTCCTGTTGACAGGGAGTAGGAGACCTGAAAGCCCAGCATCCATGAACATTCTATTGCCAAATTCTTCCCCAAGCCTGTGTCTTTCCAGAAAGTCTCTGAACTGCCCCTCCCCCATGCACTAGTGCCACGCTGGCAGCGCAGGCACAATGTCCATATCACTGACATTGTCCCTGCCCTGAGTGGACCCAGGACTATATGCACCTCTTGCCTTCTGCTTCTTCAAAATGATTGTTTCAATGATGGCTCAATATGAAGTTTGTTGAGTAAAAATAATAACAATAACAACAACAGTAATAATAATAATGGTTCAGCAGCTTCGCAGGAAAGCCTGCCCACTTGAATTTAATTCCCAGAATCCAAGGTGGAATTAGAAAACTGATTCCCAAACATTTTCCTCTGACCTCCACACTAGTGCAGTAATACACGTGAGCCTATGGCCATACATATACATAATAATAAATAAATTTAGACTCTGTTGGGGGAAAGGGTATGATAACAATCATAAATCCCTTGTGAACCCCTGTACACAATGCAGCTGAAAGTAGATCAATGTACCTGGGTTATCTGGTTATAGAGTGTGTCCACCCACTGGCTTGTATGCCACTACCTCAAACTCAGTCACAAAGTCTTTATCTCATAGCCTTACAGGCACTATTTCTCATTTGGACTATTAAAATAATCCAGCTTGTGTGTGTACATGCACCCTTGTGCATACATACATGAATGTATACACACACAGGCATGCACACAAACACACACACACAAAGTCAGCAATGTATTTAACAACGTATCTAACACTTAGACAAAAGACAGTAGACATTTAAGTTCAAAAGCCTGCTCTCTCTCACTCTCTTGCTCTCTCTCTCTCTCCCTCTCTCTCCCTCTCTCTCACACACACACACAGTTAGCAATGTGTCTAATAATGTATCTAACACACATAATCCAGTAGAAGTTTAAATTCAAAAGCCTCCTGCTCTCTCTCTCTCTCTTTCTCTCTGTCTGTCTCTCTGTCTCTCTCTGTCTCTGTCTCTGTCCCTCTCTGTCTCTCTGTCTCTCTGTCTCTCTTTCTGCTTCACATTGAATAGTCAGCTTTCTGATGAGTCAATCAGCAAAGACTAGTCACTCCTGGGACCTGAGTTAAGGCACCCAGAACGGAGATTTTGTTGTTTTGTTTTGTTTTTGAGACAGGGTTTCTTGATGTAGCTCTGGCTATCCTGGAACTCTCTATGTAAATCAGGCTGGCCTCAAACTTACCTGCTTCTGCTTCTGCCTCCCAAGTGTTGGGATTAAAGATTTGTGTCACTACATTGGACTGAGATAAAATAGGGACAATTTGAGGCTACTGGAGGGCACTGACATTCAAGGAGTATTATATCACCCCACATTCCTTCAGAGATACCCTGAAAGCAGCCTAGAGATGGTGACACAGAAACATGAGATGCGGAAGAACTCAGGCTCTGAGTGGCTTGAGTTCTTCCTTCCAACTCTGCGCCTTGGGTCCCCCAGAAACCCTGACAAAGTTAATGTTTCTCAAGATCCTAAACTCACATGGTACCCTGGTTCTCTCATCTTCAGAACCAGAGGGGCAAGGGAAGGCTGTTGGGGTCCCAGCCTGGAGGGGAAGTGGCCCAGTCCTCCCTGGAGCCTCCCACTCCCAAAATAGAGCTTAGTTTGTCTTTGGCTGAAAGCTAAATATTTGTGAGCCGGGCAAGCGGCCTCAGACCCTGTCCCTCCTCCTTGCTTCCCTCTCAGTCCTGGGCTCAGTTCCCCTGGCCAGCCCCCCACATGCAGGGCTGCCCTCTTCCTCTCCCACACACCAGCTCACAGACCAGGTTCTTTCCTCAACACAGACCTGACCAGATCTTGCTTAATGTGGGAGCCCTAGACATGGGACTCCCCCTAACCCAATGAGCGGTAGCTGAAGGCTTCTTCCCCATTCAGACAACATCTGCTGTCAGCCTACCTGCTCTCCCTGCCCTTCTCTTCTCCTTTCTTTCCTCTTACTCCCCACAGTCAGTGGCTTAGCTGACCTTAGGGGTCCTGGCTTTCTTCTTTGAGTGCCCTCTGACCCCTGGCTCTGTTCCCCTTCCTTGCTTGTACTCTCTGCCTGCCCCTCCCAGGACCCTACTCCTCCTCTTCATGAGAAGGACTAGCATGCAGCTCCTGTCTATGTAAGCTGAGGGGGTGGGGTAGGCATGGATTAGGACCAGGAAGATTGGAGCTGGTTTCTTAAGGAAGAGGAGGGAACAGTTAGTTACCTCAAGCAGAGAGGACGCCATCCTCAGGCTGGGGACCGGGTCCCAAGGAGTCAGGCGGATGGAGAGAACCGAGGAGCCAGTGGGAGAGGGAAAAGGGAGAGGGAGGGAGAATGGGAGAATGGGAGAGAAGAGATCTAAAGTTAGAAGGGACTGGGGGGTGGGGGTGGGGGGGCTGCTCTCTGTCTGTAGGGATCCACCCTCTAATTACAGCTTTCCCAGCGGAGAAGACTCCGGATCCAATGAGGAAGGCGAGAGAGGGAGGCAGAGGGTCCAAATTTCCTGCTCCATTTGCTGAGCTCCCCAAAGAAGGGATCTGGGAGGGAGAGGAGAAAAGGGGGTGCCCAGGGAGCGGGTGGCAAGCAGGAATACGGGCAAGTTGTCAAAGCTTCCTTGGGGGTGCTATGGGGAAAGGTGAAAAGGACTGGTAGACCCAGGTATCCTACATACCCCAGAAATCCAATAGGCATCTGTGGGCAGTCCCCCAGAGCTGCCCAGTGTCTGTACCTGGAGAGGTTAGGGTTGGCTGTCCCGTCTCCTCTCAAGAGGTCTGGCACGAAGATTACTGGCAATGGGTGGCCTGAGGGCGCTGGGAGGGATCTGCTCCTCTCTCAGGCTGGCTCACTCTTGTTCCCACTCAGACCCAATCCTACAATCCTACTCTTGACTCGAAGTCCTTGTTGCTACTCAGTAGCGCGGCAGCTTCTGCTGCTGCTGCTGCTGTTGCTGCTGCTGCTGCTGCCACCGAGGCTGCCGCTGCCGCTGCCGCGCTGCTGAGGGAAGGAACAGGAGGGAAAAGGAACAAACCCCAAACCACTAATTAGAGATCTGGGGGGGGGGAGGGGGATTGGGGACGACACTCACACAGAAAGACTGGAACACACTGACATACACTCATGAGCAAACACGAGGATGATGCATGCACACGTACTCTCTGCTACCCACATGGGGACTGTCACTGTGATGAATGAATACAGACAAACTCATATACAATGAACATGAGCACACAATAGGGGCACCTACACTACCACCACCCACCCACCCACCCCTAAGCTGATGATGGAGACTTTTTGTTCATTCAGCCACCACTAGATCAGGATGGCACTGTGCATGTGTGTGTGTGTGTGCTCACTCACCCGTGTGTATATTCACATGTGTGTGCGTCTGTGTGTTTGCATGTGTGTGAATGTGGGTGTGTGCGTGGGTGTTTGTGTCTGTGTGTGTGGTCACACATGTGTGCATGTATGTGTGTATTGCATGTGTGAGAGTGTGTGTATATGTATGTGTGTGAGTTTGTATATATGTATGTGTGTGCATGTATGAGTGTGCATTCGTGTGTGTGTATATGTATGGGTATGTATATGTGTATCTGTATACGTAAGTTAGATATGTGTATGCATGTGTGTGAGTGTGTGTATATGTAAGTGTGTATGTGTGTGTGCGTGAGTGTGTGTATGTGTGTACACATGTGATGTGTGTATATGTGTATGTGTATATGTGTATGTGTGCATGTGCATATGTGCATGTGTGTGTATGTGTGTATACGTATGTGATGTGTGTATGTGTATATGTGTATGTGTGTATGTGTGTGTATGTGTATGTATGTGTGTATATGTGTGTGATGTGTGTATATGTGTATGTGTATATATGTATGTGTGTATATGTGTATGTGTGTATATGTGTATGTGTATATGTGTGTATGTGTGTATGTGTGTGTACGTATGTGATGTGTGTATATGTATATGTGTATATGTGTATGTGTGTGTATGTATGTGTGTGTATGTGTGTGTATGTGTGTGTATGTGTGTGTATGTGTGTGTATGTGTGTGTATGTGTGTGTATGTGTGTATATGTGTATGTGTATATGTGTATGTGTGTGTATGTATGTGATGTGTGTATATGTGTGTATGTGTATGTATGTGTGTGTATGTGTGTGATGTGTGTATATGTGTATGTGTATATATGTATGTGTGTATATGTGTATGTGTGTGTATATGTGTATGTGTATATGTGTGTGTATGTGTGTACATATGTGATGTGTGTATATGTATATGTGTATATGTGTATGTGTGTGTATGTATGTGTGTGTATGTGTGTGTACGTATGTGATGTGTGTATATGTGTATGTATGTGTGTGTATGTGTGTGATGTGTGTATATGTGTATGTATGTATGTGTGTGTACGTATGTGATGTGTGTATATGTGTGTGTATGTGTGTGTATGTGTGTGATGTGTGTATATGTGTATGTGTGTATGTGTGTGTACATATGTGATGTGTGTATATGTGTATGTGTATATGTGTATGTGTGTGTATGTGTATGTGTGTGTATGTATGTGATGTGTGTATATGTGTATGTGTGTATGTGTATGTGTATGTATTTTGTAGAGTAGGGGAATGATGTAAATGATGTACCAAGTGTGCTTTCTTCGACTGCAGCATCAGTGTTTTGATGTCAATGAGTTATGATCTAGAGCCAGCCAGGGAGCAGGTGATGGAGAGCTGGAGAGTGGGAAGACCTTGGGGTGGTTTGCAGAGGAGGGCATCCTGGATTTCACTGCTAGGCAATGAGACCTAGGCCGACCTCAGTTTGCAGGACAGAACCTGTAACCTGAGATGACTTAAGGCAGGCAGGACTGAGGGGCAGAGCAACTCATTCACGCTCACACTTAGACTCTTGGGGTTAATATCCCCCCAAAAGAGGAATACTCTAGCCTCTATCACTCCTTCTGAGTCACTAGGTGCCATCCCGATGCCCTTTTGACTAGGGATTTAATTTCCATTCTTCAATAGGTAGCTCCTCTCACAAATCAGCTTGCTTCCCTGGGTGGGATCTCTTGCTCCCTTCTCAACGGCAGCAACTCCCTCTGCTCACTCCAGAAAGAACTTAGGCTAGAGCTTAAACAGGACTTCCAACGGTAGCATCCAATCCCAATGAGAAAGAAAAGGAATCTCAATCAAGATGGAAGAGGGAAATTTAAAATATTTATTAACTGATACCTTGGCTGTAGGATAAGTTTGTGGGAGAAGACTGGACAGCTAAGAGGTCCCACAGAGGGGTTGTCTGGGGAGGAGGACTGCAGGAGGCCTGGAGGAGGACTACGGGGCAGCCCACCATCACCCTCTGTTCTCAGCCAGTCCTGCCTGACCCTTCCCACTCTTTACTCTCTAGCAACCCTCAATTTCTCTTCATGGGGGAGAAGTAACCACTTTCTTGATCTTTTTGACCTCACATCTCTTCAAAGAAAAACCAGAAAGATGGAGGGTAGATGGAGGTTCAGTGCATGGCAGTTTCAGCAGCAAGCAGAGTTCAGGTAGGACCCATGAGTTCTGGGTTCCAACTCCCAGGAGGGCTGAGGGTGTGACTCAGTGACAGAGTACATGCTAAACCCTGGGATTAATTCAATCCACAGGCTCTCTGTCCCTTCCTCACACACACACACTCACACACACATACATACACACACAAACATACACACACACACACAATTTCACAAAGAAACTTTGTGAACCCAACATTCGAGGAAAGTATTGGAACCAGGTGGCCATCAGGCAAAGGAGTGAGGCAAAAGAAAAAACAGAAGGGCCAGAGGACACACAGAGTGAGGGACACAGTCCAAGAGAACCTGAAAGGTATTAGCATTAGTGTAAGAAAGGGAAGAAGAGCTGGGGTAAGATGGTGCACACCTTTAGCTTTTTTTTTTTTTTCTTTCCGAGACAGGGTTTCTCTGTGTAGCTCTGGTTGCCCTGAAACTCACTCTGTAGACCAGGCTGGCCTCGAATTCAGAGATCTGCCTGCCTCTGCCTCACAAGTACTGGGATTAAAGGTGTGCACCACCACCACCTGGCCGGTGCACACCTTTAATCCCAGCACTTGGGAAGCAGAAGCAGGCAGATCTCTAAGAATTTGAGGCCAGCCTGGTCTACATGGTAAGTTCCAGGCCAGCCAAGGATACATAGTGAGACCCCTGACCCCTGTCTCAATTAATAAATAGATAATAGATATATCAATAAAATAAAGTAAAATAAAATTAAATTAAAAAGAAAGGCCAGGTGTGGTATTTTTATGTAGCCCTGGCTGAAATGTTTTAAGTCCTTTAATTCCAGCACTCAGGGAGCAGAGGCAGGATGATCTCCGTAAGTTAGAAGCCAGTATGGTCTACACATCGAATTCTAGAACAGCCAGGGCTACATAGAAAAACCCTGTCTCAATAGAAAAAATTTTAAAAAGAAAGAGAAAGAAGAAACAAAATAAAACCAGACACCTGGCTTTGAAAAAGACAAAACAAAACAGAGCACAAAAGAAAAAGCAACAACAACAAAAACCACCTTAAAAGAAAAAGAAAACTCAGAGGAACAAAGATGGGACACAATGATTCAGAAGAAGGAGGGAGGTGGGGGGAGCTGGAAGAGTGACCCAGTCCGGAGGAGGTGGAAGGTAAAGCTGCCAGCAGGTGGGGGGCGGGGACGGAGTATAAATAGGGCATAATTGTGTCCGATGATTACACGAGCCACCCCACCCGTCTGCCCAAAAGGAAGTGCCGGTGGTGGGATGTTCCTATGACCTCGTAGTCTCCTCCATGGGGGGCGGGGGGGCGGACAGGAGTCTGAGGCCAAAGTGTTAGATGAATTTCTAGGGCTATAGCTAAGAAACTGGAAAGAAGAAAAGTAAGCTTTCCAGAAATGACTGCATCACTAGGCGAACAGAAGATACATCGGTCAGGAAACTGAGGCAGGAGGCAAATCTAGACCCTGGGGACAAATAAAGTGAGAGACGCAGTTGGCACTCAAACCCTACTGGACACGGAAGAGTGAAAGAACAAGGGACAGATAAAGAGATGAAAGGAGAGAGTCAGGCAGGTGAGCTGAGGCAAGAGTCAGCCCTGCCACTTCCTTGTGGGAAGGGATAGAAGTAGTCAAATCCAAACATTGTTAGAAAAAGAAACAGGAGGAGCAAGGTCCCGGGAAGATGTGAGAGCCAGAAATCTGGAGGAGGAAGAGCACACGGACAAGCCTCCGGGAACCGTCAAAGGGCTGCTTAAAGCTCAGAGATATCACCTTCACCCAGTGCCCTTAGGCCCTGGTTTCTGACTTCTCTCACATATCTTTTAAACATAGTATTGCAAGCCAGCTGTGGACCTGGTGTCCCTGGGTCCTGCTCCCCACCGCTTCTCCAGTGCCCTCAGGGGCTGGGGGCAGCAACAGGAATCCCTTACCAACGACCTACCTCCACCCTCACAGGCCTCCCTCAGCCCAGCCTCCCAGGGGGTGGGGCAGCCCAGGCAGAGGCGCCATGTGGCAGGGGCGGGTAGAGGCTGCGGCTCTGGCCCTTCCAGTATAAACCCCCTAGGCATCTGGTTTCTATCCACCTCCCCCCACCACCCTGGGGGCCCCTCAGCCTCCGCCCATGGCCACCCAGACGCTGAGCTCTGAGATGGACGTCCCTTGAAGGGTGGATGGTGCCTTTCTGATCTTCCACTGCCAGCACTGGGCTGAACCGCAGGGACCACGGGGACCACGGGGACCACAGGGACCACTCCCTTCCCTCCCTCTCTCCCTCCCTCCCTTGAGAGATTCAGGGTGGGCTTCCCTACACTAGAAGGGGCTGAATATGGAACCTGCCTTCCGTTCTCTCTAAAGATTTTGTATCTCTTCAAAAAGGGGTGGGGGGAAGAAACTCGGGGAGGATGGGAGGTTTTGTGCCTTGTTCCATGAGGGGAGCTACCTTCTTCCACAACATCTGCCTGTGCCCACCTGTTTAGGCTGAGCTGTCTCTGAAATCTCCTAATCCAAGGGAACCCCTAGGATCTTCCCTTGGAACTGTTATAGATTTGTCTGTTCAATGAGACTCAGCAGAGAGAACCAGACAGAACCCATGAGACTGATGCGTAACCCCACATGCCCGATGAATAACATCCAGTCAGGTACACACAACAGCACACTTCCTGGAGAACATAGAACCCATTCACATCGTGTAATATGCAGACATCCACACTACCACAGGAGATTCACAGCTGTACAATGCTTAACGCTAAAGGCTCCCTGGTTCCCACTCATACCAGCAAAAACTGCATAGCACCAGTATACACCCACGCATACAGATACAATGACCTTGACACTCCCTGTGAACCCACACAGACTGATGTCAGGAAGGCATCTCCACATAGGCAAGTGGTGCCATACTTGGAAGAATAGAGACAGAAGAATCAGAAGTTTAAAGTTACCCTCGGCTACATGGTGACGTCAAGGTTAGCCTGGGCTATATGGGAAGGCAAATAAGTAAATCTGAGAATAGACATCAAGAAGAGGTTGCTCTTTCTCCTACCCACACCTGTAGAGTCCAGAGACCCAGATTGCCTTAGCAGACTCCTTGGCCCTGGGGAACCCCAGGCATCCCTATCCCCACCCAACTGCCCCCCTGCTCTGTGGCCCTGCTGACTCATCTCTCCCTCTGTGGAGCTCCCCAACCACAGGGGCCTGGAAGAGAAGCTTGGAAAGTTGCGCTCATGTCCCAAGCCCCTAGTCTGGCCACTACCCGCCCCCAAGCACCCAGGCCCAACCCTCCCCTCCAGCGGTTACTCCAATGACAGGCAATCTAGAGGAGACAAGAAAGAAGAAGGCACCCAGAGATAGGAAAACAGAAAGACAAAAGGAGCCAGATGCAGGGTATGAGACTATCATCTCAGTTAGGAGGAGGGAAGGGATCTTGAGTTCAAGGCCAGCCTGGATGATAGAGTAAAAAACACATCTCAAAAAGAAAGGATGCCAGGTGTGCTGGCCCATGCTTGTAATCACAGCACTCAGGAAGCTGAAGCAGGAGGATTGCTGCAAGTTCCAGACCATCCTAGGCTCCATACTGAGTTCTGGTACAATATGAGTTAGTATCACATCTGACTGAAAAACCAAAATAGACATAAGCCAGACAGTGTCCCATGGGGAAGGAAGGACACTTGCTGCCAAACCAGATAACCTGAGTTTGAACCCCCGAACCCACATGGAAAGAACTGACTCCTGCAAATTGTCCAATGACTCACCCCCCAAAACACACACACACACACACACACACACACACACGGGTATGACACATGCCCCTTCTTCATAAAGAAATAAAGAATTTATTTAAAAACAAAACCGGGGGCTGGAGAGATGGCTCAGGGGTTAAGAGCATTGACTGTGCTCTTCCAGAGGTTCCTGAGTTCAATTCCCAGCAACCATTACAGATGGCTCACAACCGTCTGTAATAGGATCCAGTGCCCTCACCTGGGTGTCTGAAGACAACTACAGTGTACTCGTATACAATAAATAAATAAATAAATAAATAAATAAATAAATAAATAAATAAAATAGATCTTTAAAAACAAAAAAACCAGAACAGAGAAACAGAAAATAGACACCCAGTAGGGACACAGACAAGAGGTGTGAAGAGCAGCTGCTAATCTGAAGGAATTGAAGAGCAATAGCTGGAAACCAGAGAAACTTTCCTTGGGGTCAAGGGAAGAACTTACCTGTGGGCTCAGGAGTTGGGCACGGTCGAGTGCCCCAATCTAGCATTTTGATTTGACATTGAGGAGTCTGGAGCTCAGAGGCAAAGCTGATGGCACAGGAGAGGATAAGGGGGACAAACCCCATCCAAGACAGCTTGGAAAAGAATTCCCCCATCCCAACAAGTATACACAATACAGGTTTCTCTGACTCCTGGCAGCCTCTGCAAGGCTCCTGTCTTGGTGCCCTCCTTCTCTGAACCTCAGTTTCCTTGGTTGACATCTGAACCCTGAAATGAAACTGCAGCTTCAGGGGAGACAGCCCAGAATCAGAGAGAGCTATGAGGAGGTAGAAGCAGCAAGGACAGAGAGGACCTGGGAGGAAACAAGAAAACAGGTGTGTACTCTGGGAACACGTGACGATGCCCTGGTTGGGTATCTACAGGCCAATACTAAACAAAGACCCTCTCAGCCTCTGGGAAATGCATCACAGGCTGCATACCTGTGATCTGTATCACAGGTATTAAAAAAAACTTGGAACAAGCCGGGCAGTGGTGTCGCGTGCCTTTAATCCCAGCACTTGGGGATTTCTGAGTTCAAGGCCAGCCTGGTCTATGGAGTGAGTATCTGGACAGCCAGAGCTACCCAGAGAAACCCTGTCTTGAAAAAACAAACAAAAAAAACCCCCAAAACAAAAAACAAAAAACCGACTTGGAACAACACAGAGATCCACATGGTCCCTGTGTGAGGACGATACACAAGTTCACAAAGTGTTCCATATTTTATTTTCAGAGAAAAAGTATGCCCGAAATATGTCACACAAAGTAATAGCATCTTTGGCACTGGAGATATGGCACAGTGATAATGAACATACACTGCTCTTTCAGAAAACCTGGGTTCAGTCCTCCCTGCCCACCATATCAGGTAGCCCTCAACCCCTACTTATAACTCTAGCTCCAGATCTGATTTTTCTGGCTTCTGCAGGCACCTGCTCTCTCTCTCTCCCTCCCTCTCTCTCTCTCTCTCTCTCTCTCTCTTTCTCACACACACACACACACACACACACACACACACACACACACATAGTTAAAAATAAAGTAAATCTTCCTTTTGAGAGTGCTGGTGAGATGGCTCAGTGAGTTAGAGTAGCTCCTGGCAAATTTATCAATCCCCAGACTCACATGTGGAAGAAAAAGATTCCTGAAAATTGTCTTTTGACTTCCACACATGCATTATGACATCCTTGCACCAATGCATATACAAACAGTAAATAAAAACTTACATACATCGGCTTGAGTTTTGAGATAGTGTCTCTCTATGTAGGCCTGGCTGTCCTAGAAAATCATTATGTAGATCAGTTTGACCCTGAAATCACAGAGATCCACCTGTGTCTGCGCCCCCCAGTGCTGGAATTACAGAAGTATACCACCATGCCCAGCTAAGAAATGACACATTCACCCAGGCAGTGGTGGTGCATGCCTTTAATCCCAGTATTTGTGAGGCAAAACCAGGAGGATCTCTGAGTTCAAGGTGAGCCTAGTCTACAGAGAAAATTCTGGGACACCCAGGGCTAGCTACACAGAGAAACCCTGTTTCAAATAAAATAAAATAAAATAAAATAAAGTAAAATAACTAAATCTCAAAAAATGAAATTCTGAATATAAACCAGACTCTTTGGAGACCAAGGCCAAAATAATTTAAGATTACCTTAAATTAAGGTTGGTCTAAGACTACACAGTGAGCTTCACGACAGCCTGACTTTCTTGATCTTGCGTCCTGATCCTCCTGTTTCCAAGTTCAAAGTGCTGGGATTACAAAAGTGTACCACCATGTCCAGCAACGTTAGGGATTATACCTGGAGCTTCATGCAGGTCAAGCGAGCATTCTAACAATTAAGCTACATCCCAATCTTTAACTTTCTCTTTCTCTTTCTCTTTCTTTCTTTCTTTCCTTTCTGGTATGTCAGGGGATTAAACCCAGGATCTCCTACATGCTGAGTAGGCAGAGCCCTGTCTAGTTGTTAGGGTCACAGATATATGAAATGTGGGGTGAGTCTACAGAGCATTGACTCACTCAGCAAACACCTACTTTATGCAGAGCACATAGAGCTGGGCACACAGGTCTGCAACTGTAAATGTGACTGATCCAGTTCTGTGCCTCACAAACTATCCTGCAACTAACAAAAAGAGGAATCCTTTTAATTAGAGCAAGCAGTGGATGTTACAGGAGACAGGATTGACCTAAGTCAGTATTGGAAGGCTAGAAGAAATCAGTATAAAGATAGCAAAAAAGCTGAATGTGGTGGCTCATGCCTGTGATCCTAGCATTTAGGAGGCTGAGGTAGGGGGAATGGGGTGCCATGAGTTTAAAACTAGCCAGAGCTATGTAGTAAGATTCTACCAGAGAAAAGAAGGAAGGAAATGGAAGAAGATAAGGGAGGTAGGAAGGAAAGAAGGCTCAATAAAAATTGATAAGAATAAGAATTATCTGGCTGGGTGAGATGGAACATACTGGCAATCGCAAAAGTTGGAACAGAAGGCAGAAAGGCAAGAGAATTGTGAACTCCTGGCCAGGCAGCTACATCCAGACATTCTGTCCCCCAAACAAACAACAACAAAATAGAAATATTGCAAATGCACAGTGTCCCAGGATAAGAAGAGTCAACACCTCTGTGAATATGAGTGCAGCTTAGGGTAGAGGCTAAACCAGGCCTTGTGGCCTGGGCCCGTATGCCCAGCTACGCCAGAGCCCACGGCCAGCATAGGCAATTTAGTGAAACTCTACTACACACACAAAGGGGATGTGGGGGTTGGATGCTGGCCTGTGGATAGTGGTGGAGTGCTTCACAAGCATAGATCCCCAGAGTTCCACTCTAGTACGTGCAAGAGAACACGGGGGTGGGTGGGAGTGGGAAATGTCTCATCAGCTATGCAAGGTATGTGACCTTGAACACCAGGAAAACATATAGAAATGTTTGTATATTAGAAAGATGGGGGCAGGAGAGATGGCTCAGTGGTTAGGAGCACTGACTGCTCTTCCAAAGGTCCTGAGTTCAAATCCCAGCAACCACAAGGTGGCTCACGACCATCCATAAAGAGATCTGACGCCCTCTTCTGGTGTGCCTGAAGACAGCTACAGTATACTTACATATAATAATAAATAATTAATTAATAAATCTTAAAAAAAAAAAAAGGCCGGGCAGTGGTGGTGCACGCCTTTAATCCCAGCACTTGGGAGGCAGAGGCAGGCGGATTTCTGAGTTTGAGGCTAGCCTGGTCTACAGAGTGAGTTCCAGGACAGCCAGGGCTACACAGAGAAACCTTGTCTCAAAAAACAAAACAAACAAACAAAAAAAAAGAAAGAAAGAAAGAAAGATGGCCCTGGCTGCACTTATAACTACCACCAGACTACACCTATAACGACTACCAGACTACACCTATAGCTACCACTGGGCTACCACTGGACTACACCTCTATCCCTTAACTATAAACAGTATTCACCACTTAATACTTGCTTCATACATGGTACGTGTTAGTTCATCACAGGTTGCTGGAGTACAAAACTGGAGATGAGGAAAGCAATTGGTGTCATCATACTAAGCCAGAGGTCAAAGTGTATGGGGAGGTTGTAGGGAAAGGAGAACCAGCCTCACAGGAGGAACCAGCAGTCACGCAAGTTTTAAAGTTCAGTTCTGAGAGTGGCCCCATAGCCAGTGGCTCACTTAACAGTGAGGAAAGGGCCAGCACAGTATCTGAGCGTTTTCTCTCAGCATTCTAGCAAGAAGCCCCTGACTGGCTGGGGTGCCTCTAAAGAACTATTTTTTTAGAACCCTTTGACACACACCCCTGCTTCTCCCATTCCCTCCTTTTCTCCTCTACTTAGGAACTTTCACCGCTGCCCTTCCTTGTCAATGAGAGTCCGCTATCATGCCCATCTCCACTCTCCTTCTCCATCTCAGTCAGACATCCCCACTGCAATTCAAAGCACTGTTCGACTTTTTCCATGTGGAGGCTCTAAGCAAGGCGTACAGGGAAAGTCTAACAGTGAATCTCAGCCTCCAGCTAAGGTTGTAGGAGAAACAGAGCGGCCAGAGGGACAACATAGTGAGGTCTGGACTGGGACATCTCCACCGCTAACGCTGGCCGCCCGAAACTTCGTGCATGCCTCAGTGTCCCAGTGCTGCTGGCAGGCAAGGGGCGGGCCGGCTGGGGGCGGGACGCAGGCGGGGCAGGCCGGGCCAGGCGCCCGGGCAGGAGGCAGCTGCATATCTGCGGTCCCGACCACAATTGCTGGGAGTCGCGTCCTGGAGACTGGCGGCGCTGACTCTGCCCGCTGCGGCCGCCGCGCCGATTAGAGCCCGAGAGGGAGCGCCAACCCCGGGGAGGGGGGCGATGGCGGGGGAGCGCTGGTGCCCCTTTGCCTCCATCCGAGCCAGCACCCCCAGATGCCCAGCCGGGTCTTTCTCAGCCTCCCTTATAAACTTAGCCTCCCAGCCTTGGCTTTCTCCAAACTGGATCTAAAGCTAGTGCTTTGGGACCCTGCAACAACCTGAGGATGTTGACATCCTGTTGACCTGTCCTTCTTCCCCAGCACCCAAGAAAGAGTACTCAGAACCTCAGGATTTCAGATGTTCTAATCGCACTTTCCTCAGAAGCGCACTCGACAAAAGCAGATCCAAGAAGGAGCCAGAGACAGCAGAGGACAAGCATTCCGGGCCCTGAGCACCCCCTGCTGGCTGGCTTAAGTCTCTGCCCCTCCCCCTCCAGCTGTGACCTCCAGCTGTGGTGGTTGGGAAGAACTGGCCTCTTTGATCTAGAAGCGTGGCCACCCCCCTCCAGGAGCCCCATTAACCTCCATTATCCCAATTAGGCATCCCTCCCGGTCCTGGACACCAGCTTCAAAGCCCCTTCAATGCGGAGAGGAGAGGGGCTGACTCTTTAGCCCCTCAACAAGCCACGTCATTTTCAGGCAATACCCAGGTATACTGGTCCCCAGCTGGTATTCATGCTAATAGAGCTATAAAAAGGATTCGAGAGAATAAAAAGGGAAAGGGACCCTTTTTCCTCGTTCCCAGTTTTGCATTAAATGATTGAGATAGTAGCATCCAGGATCCGGGTTGACCTGAGATTCTCATCAACTTATCCAGCTTTATCCCATCCAGAGAGGAGCCAAGAGCCACCCTCCTCCATCCTTAATCCTATCGCAACACTCCCTCCCCTCCTCCATCCTGTAACAATTTCCGCTGGGGGAGCCCAAGCCGGGTTCAGCACAGTGGCCGCTTCCTGGAACATTTTCCTGTATCCGAAACCGCGGCTCTCTCCCCAGGGACCCACTGATCAAGGCCAGATGGGAGCAGGGAATGGGGGTAGAAGCAAAGGAGCCAGGCTCTCACCATCACCCCCCTCCCAACACATTTGCACACCACAGGGAGCCCCTACCCTGACACACAGACTGACATAGGCACACACCACATGCCACAGTCATACACTCATGAGCATTCGTGGCGACACAGGAACCACATGCTGAGTCTTAGAAAGTCAACACACCCATAGATATCACCACATGCTATCTCATCCCATCCCACACCCTTCTAACTTCTTGGTCCTTTCTTGCTTCATGAGGAGACCTTAGGGATCCAAAAATAATGGGATAGCACCCCAGGAAGGTATTAGATTACAAAGAGGACAGACTGGGACATCTAATATGCACTACTGAACAATACCTAGTATCCCATTCCCCTGTGGAGTGGTTTTAAGTCTGATTCATCTCTCCTGGGTCTTGGGAAGTAAGATCTTAAGTTTCTTGGTTGCTTTGCTGAAAGCACCTTCTAGCTGTTTCCGTTATAGAAATGCAGGGTATCCATCCACTAGATTTATATATGACAGCCAGAGTTAGAGAGAGCAAAGAGGAGCAGTTGCTGGGATCTCAAGTCCTGGGGGAGAACAAACCATGCTGACCCTCAAGGACAGACAGGAAATCAGAAGCCTCCCTGGTGACTCCTCCCCTCCTCCCTTCTGCTGCTGATATTTACTTACAGGGTCTCACTCTGTAGCCCTGGCCAACCTCAAGCTTAGAGATCAGCCTGCCTCTGCTTTCTGGGTGCTGATATTAAAGGTATGGAACTGGGGCTGGAGAGATAGCTCTAAGGTTTAAGAGAACTGGCTGCTTTTTTCAGAGGATTCAAATTCAATTCCCACCACAGACGTGCCAGCCTGTAACTCCAGTTCTGGGGAATCTGACACCCTTACACAGATATACATGCAGGCAAAACACTGATGCACATAAAGTAAAAATAAATAAATTATAAAAAAAGAAAGAGGCTGGCGAGACGGATCAGAGGTTAAGAGCACTGACTGCCCTTCTGAAGGTCCTGAGTTCAAATCCCAGCAACCACATGGTGGCTCACAACCATCCATAATGAGATCTGACGCCCTCTTCTGCTGTGTCTGAGAACAGCTACAGTGTACTCACATATAATAAATAAATCTTTAAAAAAAAAAGCTGGGCAGTGGTGGCACATGCCTTTAATGCCAACACTTGGGAGGCAGAGGCGGATTTCTGAGTTCAAGGCCAGCCTGGTCTATAGAATGAGTTCCAGGACAGCCAGGGCTATACAGAGAAACCCTGTCTCAAAAAAAACAAAAACAAAAACATAAAAAAAAAAACAAAAAAAAAACAGAAAAGAGCATGGGTCACTATGTGACATCCAGGGTTGGTTTTGTTGGTGGTGGTGGTGGTGGTGGTTTTTTTGTTTTTGCTCTTGTTTTTTGTTGTTGTTGTTGTTGTTATTGTTGTTTGTTTTGAGACAGTCTCAAACAAACTATAACTCAATATATAGACCAAGCTAGCATCAAACTCACAAGAGATTCACCTGCCTCTGGTCCCAAGTGCTGAGATTAAAGGCGTGAACCACCACATAACATCCAGATTTTCTGTTTGTTTTTTGTTGTTTGGGGGGATTGTTTTGTTTTGATATAGAGCCTCCTGTGTATTCACTAACATGGCTAAGGGTGACCTTGAACTTCTGATCCTACTGCCTCCCTCTCTCAAAGGCTGGGATTACAGGTGTGCACTATCATGCATCCCATCTGCTTGTCTCTTAGCTGGCTGGGTATAGGCTGGTCTGTGGTTACAGTCTGGAACAGAGACTCAGAAAAGCTGAGAACAGAGAGGCACAGCCTTCCAACCTTCCGTCTCTCAGAACACTCAGTGGTTCAGAGAAAGGATGAAGCCTATGAGACTGGAAAGTTTCAAAAGTCTAAGTTATAAGTCACTAGGGAAGGATGGAGGAGGAATATATGCCACAGGAAACACTAATCAATCTACCCCAAACTCATGACACTGTTTGGTTTGGTTTATGCTGGTTTCATTAATACGTTGAACAAGGGGGCAAAAGAAATCAGTTCAGTGGATGCTGCAAAGACATTTTATTAAATTCAAAGTGGCTATTCTTCATTAGAGACATTTAGAAAGAAACTTAACAAATGGTAGAGACTGTAACTTTGAGGTCTTTTTTAGACTTGAAACCATTGTCCTGGCCAGGCAGTGGTGGCGAGCACACCTTTAATCCAGCACTTGAGAGGGGCAGAGGCATGGGGATTTCTGAGTTCAAGGCCAGCCTGGTCTCCAGAGTGAGTTCCAGGACAGCCAGGGCTATACAGAAAAACCCTGTCTCGAAAAGAAAAAAAGAAAGAAAGAAAGAAAGAAAGAAAGAAAGAAAGGAAGAAAGAAAGAAAAAAATTCTCCTGGAGATGGAGATACATTCTGATTTCAAACAAACAAACAACATTATGAGACATCCTGGTGTTACAGCCTATAATCTCAGTACTCAGGAGCTAAAGACTGTATGATCAGGAATTCAAAGTCATCTTAGGCTACATGGAGCTCAGGCCAGGCATGAGCAGTGTGAGAGAATGTCTGAGGGGGTTGAGGAGGTGGGAAGCCAGGTGTAAGGACACATGCCTTTAATCCCAGCATGCAGAGGCAGGCAGACCTCTGAGTTTGAGGACAGCCAGGGCTACACAGACAAACCCTGTCTCAAAAAACAAAAATAAAAATTAAAAATAGGGGCTGGAGAGATGACTCAGCGGGTAAGAGCACTGACTGCTCTTCCAGAGGTTCTGAGTTCAATTCCCAACAACCACATGGTGGCTCACAACCACCTGGAATGAGATCTGGTGCCCTCTTCTGGTGCGTCTGAAGACAGCTACAGTGTACATTCATATAATAATAGATAAATCTTTTAAAAAATAAAAATAAAAATAAATTTAAAAGAAGAAGAAAGGAAAGTATGGCTGTTGAGAGGTCAACTCATAGACTCAGGGATGACAGGCTCAGCAAAAGCCTGACAGAGCACAGAGAGCCAGCAAGCATCCCTTTAGAGGAAGATACAAAACACCTCAGTCCATTGTGACTAATGCCTGTCATTCCAGTGCTCATGAGGCTGAGGCAAGAGGATCTTGAGTTGAGGACAGTCTGAAGTACACAATGAGATCCTGCCTCAAAAACATCCGCCAGGTGTTGGGGCACACACCTTAACCCAGAGCCATGGAGGCAGAGGCTGGCTGATCTCTAAGTTTGACTGCATAGTATATAGTGTGTTTCAGGCCTTGAGGGCATCATTGTGAGACCCTGTGACAAAACACAAAATAAAACCCTAACTAAAACAAAACAAGAGGTGTCACAAAATCTGTAATCCCTGTACTTGTGAGAGTAAGGAAGGAAATTGGCACAAGTTCAAGAAGGCCATGCTAGACTACAGAGTGAGGGTAGGCTAGACCAGAAAGTGAAACTCTGTTCAAAAATAAAAAAAAGAAAAAAGAAAAAGAAAACAAAAGAGAGAGAAGCTGCGCAGTGGTGGCATACACCTTTAATCCCAGCACTTGGGAGGCAGAGGCAGGTGGATTTCTGAGTTCAAG
>NW_022196893.1:33815093-33815235 GCF_008632895.1 Mastomys coucha
AAAAAAAAAAAAAAAAAAAAAAAAGAGAGAGAGGAAGAAAGAAAGGGGGTGCCAGGGACCAGGGTTTCTTGCAAGGTCCCTTATTCCGCGGGACGATGGGTTCTGGCCAGGTGGGCACGGGATTCGGCTTTGACAAACAGAC
>NW_022196893.1:33815752-33820730 GCF_008632895.1 Mastomys coucha
TATCCTTTATCAGGATTTTATCCCCGATATTTTGGATGTGACTGGAGTAGACGAGTGTGCGTAGCAAGGGGGATTATTATTATTTGTACTGTAAAATCTTAGGCAAAACCAATTCATATAATACATAAACTCATTGATGAAATAGGGATTGTAGGCTTATGTTAGAAACATTCTTTGTTTCTGGGTGAGAGAAAGTCTGTACTGTTATATTCTGACTCCACAGTGTAGTTCCCAGTGGTACTCACCAGTGCTAAGCTTGAAGAACAGCAAGGGAGAGGTAATAAAACAACTTTTTTTTTTTTTTTTTTTTTTTTTGGTTTTTCAAGACAGGGTTTTTCTGTGTAGCCCTGGCTGTCCTGGAACTCACTCTGTAGACCAGTCTGGCCTCGAACTCAGAAATCTGCCTGCCTCTGCCTCCCAAGTGCTGGGATTAAAGGCGAGCGCCACTACTGCCCATCTCCCATGTTTCTTTTTAGAAAAAAGATTTGTATTTATTTATTTCGTGTGTGCGTGCGTGCGTGCGTGCGTGTGTGTGTGTGTGTGTGTGTGTGTGTGTGTGTGTGTGTGTGTGTCTGAGAGGAGAGAGAGAGAGATTGAGTTTGTGTATGTGTTTATGTCAAGATGCACATGTGGAATTCAGGGTTCCGTCTCTGTTGGGATCTAATTCAGGTCATCAGACATGGTGGCAAATGCATGTATATACGGACAACACACAAATGAATGTTCAAACCAACAAAAACAAAAAAACCTTTACGCAGCCAAGATCAGATCAGCATGTCTGAACATCCAGAGTGTCAAAAGCATTCTGTGAATGTCCTAGGAGATTAACAATGCTGCTCCTCACCAGCAGGTGGCAGCAGTGAGCTACTCAGAAGCTGCAGCCTTAGCACTTGGGCATCTTCTGGGACTCCTGTCTTCTGGGCTGCATAGAGGCACTTTTCTGTAGGAGGCAATAACAAAGTTATCGATACTAAAGCAAAGGCTGGAGCAGGGAAACGTCTATGGTAATGGTTCTAGTCCTTCTCACAGTCTTGGCTGAGACACTCACTTGACAAAGATCCATAGGCCGGAATCCAAAGTTTCCAGGTCCTACCCCACCTGTCTTCCTTTCAAAGACATGTTTTGAGTCCCTTGTTGTGTGCCAGGGGTTTCCTAGAAGTGTGGGAGGGAGCGTGTGTAAACTAGTGGAAGAAACCTTGGTAAACAACTGCACTTGGCGATGACTCTGGAAGGCAGTTTGAATACTAAGATAGCACACCACCTCGGGAGTCAGATAACCAGGGAGTTACCTTATTCTCTCTGACTCTTTGTCCCTAAGATGACAGCACTTCCTTCAAAGATGAACAGTGGGCTGCAGCTCGATGGTAGGATCATCTCGCCTAGCATGCAGAAGGCACTGGATTTGTTTCCTAGTCCCCCACCACATATGTGTGAACACACAGCTCAGTATTAAAAACTTCCAGAATATGGAAGCACTGAGTAGAGGTTTGAAGATGCTGGATATACAAGAATGGAAGCCATGCTCTCAGGCAGAGGCAGGCAGATCTCTGTGACTTTGAAGCCAGCCTTGTCTATGTAGATAGTTCCAGGATAGATGGGTCTGCATAATAGACCCCACAGAGAGAGAATGAGAAAGAGAGACACAAAGAGGAGTGAAGCAGATAAGTTGTTTAAAGAACAAAGAATCACTCCCCTGCCTCTAGCTATCAATGGGGACAAGGACAAGATTAGCTTCACTGATTGGAAGTCAGCATGGTCTGGATTCTCTCCACAGGTCAGCAGGCACTTATCTGTCCAGCATCTCCTTGCGTTTCTTTCCAGAGTTGAATGACAATTCAACTAGTAGAATGATGACCTAGCATTCGAAATTCCACTCTGAGTTCCATCCCTAGGAACAATAAACCTTATTGGTGAAATGACACTTTCTTTCTTTCTTTCTTTCTTTCTTTTTTTTTTTTTTTTGGTTTTTTGAGACAGGGTTTCTCTGTGTATCTTTGGCTGTCCTGAAACTCACTCTGTAGACCAGGCTGGCCTTGAACTCAGAAATCCACCTGCCTCTGCCTCCCAAGTGCTGGGATTAAAGGCATGCACCACCACTGCCCAGCGAGATGGCACTTTCTTTTAATTCCAGCACTCAGAGGGACTCAGGAGGATCAGGAGTTCAAAGATATCCTGGGAACAAGTAGAGTTTGAGGCCAGATTGGGCTACCAGAGACCATATTCTTAAAAAACCCAAAAATCTAAATAAGTGAAGTGTGGTGGTACATGCTTTCAATTCCAGCATTCAAGTGGCAGAAGCAAGTGGATCTCTGTGACTTCAAGGCCAGCCTGGTCTATACTAAGTTCTAGGCCATCCAGAGCTACATGGTGGTAACTTGTCTGGAAAAAAAAAAATCTAAATAAGACAAAGAAGAAAAACCACATTTCTCATAGACAACCCTGCATGCATGCCATTGGATGTGTTGTTCTTTTGGAGTGCCCCACAGCTATCATATTCAAGGGTCATATTAAGCTAATTTTATTAGGCCTCAATTTTTTTTTTTAAAGATTTATTTATTGGGCTGGTGAGATGGCTCAGCGGGGAAGAGCACCGACTGCTCTTTGGAAGGTCAAATCCCAGCAACCACATGGTGGCTCACAACCACCCATAATGAGATCTGACGCCCTCTTCTGGTGTGTCTGAGAACAGCTATAGTGTACTTACATATAACAATAAATAAATCTTTAAAAAAAAAAAAGATTTGCCGGGCGGTGGTGGCGCACCCTTTAATCCCAGCACTTGGGAGGCAGAGGCAGGTAATCTCTGCGTGTTCGAGGCCAGCCTGGTCTGCAGAGTGAGTTCCAGGACAGCCAGGGCTACACAGAGAAACCCTGTCTTGAAAAACAAAACAAAACAAAAAAAAAGATTTATTTATTGTATGTGAGTACACACTGTAGCTGTATAGATAATTGTGAGCCTTCATCTGGTTGTTGGGAGTTGACTCTTAGGACCTCTACTCGCTTCAGTCTTGCCTGCTCGCTCCCATAGACCCCACTCGCTCTGCTTGATCCTGCTTACTCAGTCCCCAAAATTTATTTATTATTATACATAAGTACACTGTAGCTGTTTTCAGATGCACCAGAAACTAAGTTGGACTTCAGATCTCATTACTGGTGGTTGTGAGTCACCATATGGTTGCTGGAATTTGAACTCAGGACCTTTGGAAGAGGAGTCAGTGCTCTTATCCACTGAGCCATTTCACCAGCCCTCAACTTTTTGTTTTGTTTTGTTTTGTTTTGTTTTGTTTTGTTTTGTTTTTCTAGACAGGGTTTTTCTGTATAGCCCTGGCTGTCCTGGAACTCACTCTGTAGACCAGGCTGGCCTCAAACTCAGAAATCTGCCTGCCTCTGCCTCCCAAGTGCTGGGATTAAAGCCACCACTGCCTGGCTTCAATTTTGTTTTTTGTTTGTTTGTTTGTTATGTTTTTTTCAAGACAGAGTTTCTCTGTATAGCTCCTGGCTGTCCTGGAACTCACTCTGTAGACCAGGCTGGCCTTGAACTCAGAAATCCACCTGCCTCTGTCTCCCAAATGCTGGGATTAAAGGCATGGGCCACCACTGCCCAGCTCAACTTTGTTTTTTTGGTTTATTTTTGGTTTTTCAAGACAGGGTTTCTCTGAGTAGCCCTGGCTGTCCTGGAACTCACTCTGTAGACCAGGCTGACCTGGAACTTAGAAATCCACTTGCCTCTGCCTCCCAAGTGGCACACACCTTTAAGATTTTGGAGTTGAGATTCAGCAGGGTGCTATTAGAGTGATAGATGCTGATTTGTTTTCAGAGTCAGTGCTCTGCTGGAACAGACAGGAGGAGGGGCTTCTCCATTTCCTTTAGATCAGATGTCCAAAAAGGCCATCCTCTGCCACATATGCAGCCTGAGTCATGGGTCCCTCCATGTGTATTCTTTGGTTGGTGGTCCAGTCCCAGAGAGCTGGGTGGGGTGGGGTGACACACATCTTTTAATCCCAGCACTTAGGAGACAGAGGCAAAAAAATCTCTGAGTTTGAGGCCAGCCTGGTCTATATAATGAGTTCCAGGACAGCCAGGGGAACATAATGAGACCCCATGTCAAAAACAAACAAACAAACAAACAAACAAAATGAATGAATACTTTTAGCAAAGAGGAGGCTGTGGGACCAGCCCTGGAAGGGAGGTCAGACCCAACCTCTTCAGTTCCTTCTACCTTCCTGCCCAAATCCTTTGATCACTAAATAAATGAGACTAAAGAAAAAGCACATGGATATTTCTGGCAACTCCCTCTTTCCTGGAGAAGTCTATGAGAAATGTGTGTCAGGAACTAGTTCTTCATCTCTAAGGGAGCTCCATATCAAAATGATATATTTGCATCTTTTTAAATAAATCCTTATTTTTATTTCATGTGTATGGGTGTTTCCCCTATGTGTGTGCCTAGTGCCCATGGAGGCTAGAAGAAGGTTTCAGATTCCCTCGAACTGGAATTACAGATAATCATGAGCAGTCATTAAAATAAATAAATAAATAAATGTAGGTTAGAGAGACAGCTCTAGCTTCCAGAGTGCCTGAGTTTGGTTCCCAGTTGGGAGGCTCATAACCATCTGTAACCCCAGCTTCAGGAGACTTCCAAGCACTTGGCATGAACACACATGTATACATAAATAAAATAAAAATACATTCTGAAAAAATGAGTAAACCAGTCATAGTGGTGCCTTCCTGTAGTCTTAGCCAGCACCAAGAAGATAGAACCAGGAGATCAGAAGTTCAAGATCACCTTTAACTACATATCAAGTCTGAGTCTAGCCTGGGCTACATAAAACCTTGTCTCGGCCAGGCGGTGGTGGCACACTCCTTTAATCCCAGCACTTGGGAGGCAGAGGCAGGTAGATTTCTGAGTTGGAGGCCAGCCTAGTCTACAGAGTGAGTTCCAGGAGAGTCAGGGCTACAGAGAAAGCCTGTCTCAAAAAAA
>NW_022196893.1:33820835-33822512 GCF_008632895.1 Mastomys coucha
AAAGTTTCTCTGTGTAGCCCTGGCTGTTCTGGAACTCACTCTGTAGACCAGGCTAGACCTCAAACCTGCTTCTGCCTCCCAAGTGCTGGGATTAAAAGATTGCACCACCACTGCCCAGCTGAATACTTTTTCTGAAATTCATTTTATTTGTGTGTGTGTGTGTGTGTGTGTGTGTGTGTGTGTGTGTGTGTGTAGGGGTGTGTGTGTGCGCGTGAACGCGTGCCTGTGTGCGTGTGCATGCATTTGCAGAATCCTATGGAAGCCAGAGGCTGAAATCAGGTGTCTTCCTCTGTCTTCCTATTGCTTTTTTTTCTTTTCTTTTCTTTTCTTTTTGGTTTTTTTTTCAAGACAGGGTTTCTCTGCCTAGCCTTGGCTGTCCTGGAACTCACTCTGTAGATCAGGCTGGCCTCGAACTCAGAAATCTGCCTGTCTCTGCCTCCCAAGTGCTGGGATTAAAGGCATGTGCCACCAACTGCTCGGCACAGCAAGCACTTTTTATCTACTAAGTCACATAACCAGTCTCTCAAATTGTTTAAAGTAACCTTGCAAGTTTTATGCTGTGCTATATTCATATCTGTCCTTGACCACATGGGGACTTGGGGACATAGGTTGGACATACTTGACAGGCTAAGCTAGAACTTACTATATGGCTCAAGGTCGACTGGGCCTTCCAGGCCTCCAGCCTCAGTCTCAATTGAATACTGGGATAGCAGACATAAACTACCACACCCAAAACAGTCTCTGAGAAGACTGGCAGGATTTTTTTGTTTGTTTGTTTGGGTTTGATGCGCCACCACCACCTGGCACTAGCACCATTTCTTAAATTATACTTATCAAATAGAAAGCAAACATTTAAAAATAACATTATGGCTGGGCAGTGGTGGCGCACACCTTTAATCGCAGCACTTGGGAGGCAGAAGCAGGCTGATTTCTGAGTTTGAGGCCAGCCTGTTCTACAGAGTGAGTTCCAGGACAACCAGGGCTATACAGAGAAACCCTGTCCTGAAAAAAGAAATTAAAATAAAAAATTATAGGCTGGTGAGATGGCTCAGTGGTTAAGAGTGCTGACTGCTCTTCCAGAGGTCCTGAGTTCAATTCCCAGCAACCACATAGTGGCTCACAACCATCTGTAGTGGGATCCTATGCCCTCTTCTGATGTGTCTGAAGACAGCTACAGTGTACTCACATACATAAAATAAAATTTTTTAAAAAAGTGTTAAAAGAAAAAAGAAAAAAAGCCAGGCAGTAGTGGTGTACGCCTTTAATCCCAGCACTTGGGAGGCAGAGGAAGACAGATTTCTAAGTTCCAGGCCAGCCTTGTCTACAGAGTGAGTTCCAGGACAGCCAGGGCTACACAGAGAAACCCTACATAGAGAAACCCTACACAGAGAAATCCTACATAGTGAAAGACCCCCAGAACTGGGGAGATCCTTACTCAAGTCTCGGGATGACGGGACCACCCAATAACTCACGAGAGACTGAACTTGCTGCAATCACATGAGGTTTATTTGGGATAGGCCGGTACCGGGGTCGATCTCGTGACCATGCTGGCCAGAGGAGTTCGACCCCGAACACAAGAAGTAAAGGGAAAGACTACAAGCTGGGGGCGGGGAGAGGGTTACCAAGGAATCATAACATAAAAACAGTGGAAAATTTCAGAGGGACCCAACCCAAGGT
>NW_022196893.1:33822547-33847220 GCF_008632895.1 Mastomys coucha
GACCCAACCCAAGGTATTCAGTTAGGGAGGAGAACATATTCATTCTAGGAATGTAATCTTCATCTACCAGTCGACAGGGTGGAGAGTCATAAAGCAGTAGACCTTCTTTCCTAGTTCCACCTTCATTGTGGATCATTCAAGAGGGGCAGGTATTGGGAACCAGAGCCCTGAGGCTCTGAGTTTAGCCACGTTCCTGGAACTACCTACTTCACATTTTTGGCTTGATACAGAGGTTTTCCATGCCCCCTTTTAGGTAAAGGTTACACATTATACATACATTTCTATTAAATGCCCTCATTTTAAATTCTACGATTCTCAAGCCTTTTAAATAGAAAAACCTACACAGAGAAAACTAAAAAAAAAGATAAGAAAGAAAGAAAGAAAAAAAATAACATTATTATAAATGTCTCTGACAGCCATACCACACAGCCACTACAATGTATCATAAAACAGGTACAAGATATTTTACACTATGTCCTATCTCCATAGTGATTGAAGTTACATATTAATTAAGAGCCATTACTTGAGACTCCATTCTCCTTTTCCAGCGAAGATTCCCAAAGGACAAAGGACCAGTTAATTTTCATTGCTGGGATAAAACACCATGACCAAAAGCAACTTATGAGAGAAAGAGATTGTTTTGGCTTAAAGCTCCCAAGGGAGATTCTCTGATGTCTGGGGAGGTGTGACAGAAGGCAGGCTTGGTAGCCAGGGAAGGAACCCAGAGCTCAGATTTCTACCGCACAAAGGACAGCAAACTAGAAGTAGGGCAAGACTCTTCTCATTAAATAAAAAACTATGTGGTGGTTTAACTTTTGTTTCTATTTATGTGCATGGGCGTTTTGCCTACATGTATTTTTTTCTATCCACATCATACAAGGACAGTGCCCACAGAGGTCAGAAGATAGGGTCAAGACTAGAGTTACAGAGGGTTGTGAAACACAACATGGGTGCTGGGAATTGAATGGAGAAAGAACAGCTGCTGTTACTAACTGCTGAGCCATCTCTTCAGCTCATGTAGTGGTTTAAAAGAGAAATGTCACCCATAGGCTAAGGTGTTTGAACTCTTGATTTTCTGTTGGTGATGCTGTCTGGGGAGGCTTAGGAAGTATGGCCTTGTTTGAAGAAGTATATCTCCTATTGGGAGTGGAGTGGGCCTTTGAGAATGCATAGCCTCACCTTACCTCCATTTTTCCTCCTCTCCGCTTTCTGCTTTTATAAAAGATGTGTGCTCTCAGCTTCCTGCTTTGGCCAACATGCCTGCCTGCTTGTCATAATAGACTTCTCCTATCCCTCTGAATCAATAAGCCAAAATAAACTTCCTTAAGTTACCTTTGGTCATGGCGTTTCACAGCAACAGAAAAAGTAACCAATACAACATCAGTAAAACAACAAACAAACCAAAAAAGAAAAAAAAAGAAAGAAAAGAAAAAATTTACACTCAAACAAGCTCCACTGCCTTGGATTCAGACAAAGATAAATGAGTGGAGGTGAGAAAGCTTAGTCTTTTCTTTTGGATACCTTTCATTTTTTTGACAATTCCATACATGGATATAAAATTTACTTCCGTATCCACCTCCAACTCCTTTCTCCTGATAAGTTATTCTCTGCCAAGGGAAATGAGCTAATTCAAGCCAAATTAACATAAATAAAGGCAGGTTTGTCTGGAAGCTGCTCTCTGGCAGGTTAGTGGCTCCAAGGAAGGAGGCCAGGGAAGTTGCCATGGGGAAGAAGAGAGAAGGGAAGGGGAAGAGGAAGATCATTCTAGGGAGGGGGAAAATGCAAAGAGAGGGAGAGGGGGAGAGGGAGGGAGAAGGGGGAAAAGGAAGAGCATGCAGCAGGCCAAGAGAGGCCAAAAGCAAAGAGAGGGAGAGGAAGGGGGGTGAAAGGGAGAGAGAGAGGGAGAGGGAGAGAGAGAAGAAGAGAGAGAGAAGGAGAAAGAGAAAAGGAGAAAGAGAAGGAGATGGGGGGGGGGGGAATGGTGTCTGGATTATATAGGGAGGAGCTTTTGGGAGAGGGGAAGCCTGGCCCCTTGGCTGGAAAATTCAGGGGAGAGGGCAGGGTCTGAGGGATGATGTGTAATTATCTATGACTACTTCCTGACATTAGGGCATCCTTGTTGCAGAAGTGGGGGCTTAGAGGCTGGAATATTGGCCAAGTTCGGGAAGAGCTAGCTATTTTACTTGCTGTCCAGGTTGGGGGACCATCTGGAGCTAGACATGGAGGCCTTGTTGAAGCACCTGTGGGTAACCACTTCCAAACTGTTCCTTGATGCAGGTTCTAGGAAACACCTGGACTTGGCAGGATGCTATAGCAAATTTACATAGACATATGCATACACATATGTATGCACACATATACATGCATACATATGGGAGAAGATAAGGAATTTAAGGTAAAAAATTTTTTCCTGGATACACATTCGAAACTTTTAGACTCATGGTCTTGGTAGTTGGACTGTGTGTGTGGAGGGGTGCCCCAGGATCAGGGAAAGGGAAATGGATCCCACCCTCAGGAACAGGCAGGTCAGGAAGGAAACAGGCTGATGATTGACAGTACTTATGTGGAGTCCGTTTAACCTGTGAAAGGTGGATTAGAGTGGATTCCATGAAGCTTATACGAATTTTTTTAAGTTTACAGAAAGAGATGATGTCAGATGTGTTCATGTGTTAATATCGACACTGTTTAATGTTGAAGCCCTGAACTGTGAAGTCTCAAAGCAACAGAAGCACAGTGAGGGGAGAAATCTGAAGCATTCGGCCCTCCCAAACACCTGACTCAGGGTCCAATCACCATTCAAGCTTTCCACATCCCCCAAACCTAACTTTTTTTTAAAGATTTATTTACTTATTTTATGTCTATGAGTACACTGTCACTGTCTTCAGACACACCAGAAGAGGGCATTGGATCACATTATAGATGTTTGTGAACCACCATGTGGTTGCTGGGAATTGAACTCAGGACCTCTGGACGAGCTGTTGGTGCTTTAACAGCTGAGCCATCTCTCTGGCACCCCTGAAATACTTTCTTAGAAGCTTTTGTATCCTCAGACCTTTTTTTTTTTTTTTTTTTTTTGTCAGAGCTGAGGGCTGAACCCAGGGCCTTGAGCTTGCTAGGCAAGCACTCTACCGCTGAGCTAAATCCCCACCCCCTCCTAAGACCTTTTATAAATTTTTTTTGTTTTGTTTTGTTTTGTTTTTTTTCGAGACAGGGTTTCTCTGTGTAGCCCTGGCTGTCCTGGAACTCACTCTGTAGACCAGGCTGGCCTCAAACTCAGAAATCCACCTGCCTCTGCCTCCCAAGTGCTGGGATTAAAGGCATGTGGCACCATGCCCGGCCTTTCATAAACTTTAAACTTCATACTTCTCCCTATCTAATTATTCGCCGTGGGACATAGATGGTTGGTCATTGGGAGCAGCCACAGTAAAGTGAGTTCCATTAGACAAAGGAATAGTAAAGAGCTACTTCTTTAATTAGTCCAGTCCTCAAACCCTCAGAGATCTGAGAAGGATAAATTGTAATCTAAATGGCCTCTGTATCAATTAAAATGGCAGGGACTAGTCCAAAGTCCACTACCTAGACAGCTCTCTCAGGCCCCACAGGTGCCACAGAGAGAGGCAGTCTTTGGCCATCAGACCCAGAAGATTAGAGGCTTTTTCTGTGGAGGAGGAACATAGGAAAGACTAACCTCAAGTTGTCTTTTTTTTTTAAAAAAAAAAAGATTTATTTATTTATTATATGTATCCCAGCACTTGGGAGGCAGAGACAGGCAGATTTCTGAGTTGGAGGCCAGCCTGGTCTACAAAGTGAGTTCCAGGACAGCCAGGACTACATAGAGAAAGTGTTTTGAAGTACCAAAATAAATAAATAAATAAATAAATAAATAGATTTATTTAATGTAAGTACACTGTAACTGTCTTCAGACACCCCCAAAGAGGGTATCAGATCTCACTATAGATGGTTGTGAGCCACCTTATTATGGTTGCTGGGATTTGAACTCAGGACCTTTGGAAGAGCAGTCGGTGCTCTTGACCACTGAACCATCTCTCCATCCCTTTTTTTGTCTGTTTTTAGTTATCTGGTGTAAATTGTACCTTTAATATTAAAATAAAGTACCTTTTTAAGAGTAAAGACAACATAGAGCATAACCATAATTTTCAGAAGAGACAAACCAAGTTCTAATAAATGAAAACAATCTAATGTCCCTGAAATTAATACCAAGTGGGTTACTATTATTTTACAAGGTTTTATCTCCTACTCCCTGCAAACTTCCGCTGATAATATCCATCAATACTGTTCTATATGTCCACCAATACTAAACTGCATATCTACCAGTACTAGAATTCACTATTAATATCATGCTGGCCAAGATCCTCCTGCCTCTACCTCCCATGTGCTGGAATTAAATGTGTATACCACCATGTGAATTTAAGTGCTTCTCTTATTAAATTTTTTCAATTACATTTATTATTTTTTGTCCATATATGTACATATATATTACAAGCCAGATTGGGCAGAAGAGTTATACCCTATTTCAGAAATATAAAGTGAACAATAACAACACCAACAAAAAGGACAGAGGAAACTAAGAACAACAAAAAACAAGCAAAGCTGTCAGTAGAGAATGCCTTCAGTCTGAGGTAGAAATGTACACAGTTTGGTTTAGGAGGGAGAGTTGTTGGCCTGTAATCCAATTTGGAACCAGGAGCGGGAGTTCAAGACCAGCCTTAGCAAATATTAAGATTGAAGCCACCCTGTGCAATATGATGCCCTATCCAAAAACAAAACAATAACAAAAAATAAGAAGATCAGAAAATTTCTTGCTGGACATTGGTGGCGCACGCCTTTAATCTCAGCACTTGGGAGGCAGAAGCAGGTGGATTTCTGAGTTCGAGGCCAGCCTGGTCTACAGAGTGAGTTCCAGGACAGCCAGGGCTATACAGACAAACCCTGTCTTGAAAAACAAAAAACCAAAACCAAAACCAAAACCAGAAAATTTCTGGCCTGCTACCTCATCCTTAGCTGCGGTCTGATGTCTGTCCCAGGGAGGACTGTCTGTCTTCTGAGTCTTTTCCTCCAGATTAGCCACAGTGTGTCTGGTACTGTCTGAGCAAAGGGTTTTAACCACATCCTACTACTACCTAGAAACAGCTTTAAAAAAAACACTATGCCAGTGGCTTTCTTCTTCTACTTCTCTCTTCAAACCAGCAAATCTTGAGGTAAAAGGCAAGACAAGGCATGCCTTTGGTACAATGCCCAAAGCTTATGGGACAAAGGAAGAGAGCAGCTGCAATCTGGCTAAACCTAGCACAAGGAGAAGCAGGCTTTAGGTAGACTGGGCTATAATAAGAAGGAGGAGCCAGTGGGCATTGTAATTACTAGTATTCCACCAGAAAATTCTAACCACCTCTTGCCAGGTGTGATACATGTAAATAATCCCAGCCTGAGAGCAGGGGCTGGGAGGTAGCTCAGGCAGGAAGTATTAGGAGTGCAAGCCATTCTAGGTTGTTTAGCAAGGCTGAGGACTGCCTCCAAACAGGAGCCAGGTATGCATGTAAAAAGTGGTGGCTTGGGGCTAGAAAGATGGGTCAATGGTTAAGAGCTCTTCCGAAGGTCCTGAGTTCAAATCCCAGCAACCACATGGTGGCTCACAAACATGTAATGAGATCTGACTCCCTCTACTGGAGTGTCTGAACACAGCAACAGTATACTTAACATATAATAAATAAATAAGTAACTCTTGAACCCGACCTAGCACTTGGGAGGTAGAGGCAGGAAGATTAAGCCTTAAAGGTTAATTTCCTTTAATATTGACTTCAAAGTGACTTTGGAATGCAGAAGACAAGACCACATCTCAAGCTGATCAAAACAAAGAAGACAATGGACCAACCTATTACTGTGAGACTCAAGTCATGTCACCTCCTGTCACGTGGACACCCCACCCCATTTTTTAAAGACACAAGTCTCACTTGGGGGTGCAAGCCTTTAACTCTAGCACTGAGGAGACAAAGGCAGGCAGAGTTCTGAGGCCACCATGATCTACAGATTGAGTTCCAGGATTGCCAAGGTTACACAGAGAAACCTTCTCTTGGAAAAACAGATGAAACAAACAAGATAATCTCACTAAGTAGATCAGGGTAGCATCAAAATATCAAGAAGATCCTTGGGCTGTATCCTCAAATCCACTTACCAGCTATTATTATTATTTTTTAAAGATTTATTTATTTTATTTATGTGAATACACTGTTGCTGTCTTCAGACACACCAGTAGAGGCATCAGATCCCATTACAGATGGTTGTGAGCCACCATGTGGTTGCTGGGAATTGAACTTATGACTCATGACCTCTGAAAAAGCAGTCTTTGTTTTGCCTTTTGTTTTTTGTTTTGGTTTTTCGAGACAGGGTTTCTCTATATAGCCCTGACTGTCATGGACTCATGCTGTAGACTAGACTGGCCTTGAACTCAGAAATCTGCCTGCCTCTGCCTCTCAAGTGCTAGGATTAAAGGCATGCGACACCACCACTAAACTGCTCGATTAATTCTCTTTTTTAATTCATTCATATTCTCTCTCTCTTTCTCTCTCTCTCTCTCCAATAGACACTGATGTGATGGAATGGTGGCGGGTCACGTCAGAACATACCACACTAGGCCCAAACAGTTCCACAAGTAAGAGGTTTAATTGAGAGGGAGAGAGGGGTTAGTGGCGTGGAAAGAGAGGAGGGGGAGAGAGAGAGAAAAAGATGGAGGAATGTTCCCGGGGGGTGTGTGTGTGTGTGTGTGTGTGTGTGTGTGTGTGTGTGTGTGTGTGCATGTGTGTGTGTGCATATATATATATATATATATATGGGTTGTGACGTAGCAGCCACAGGTAAAGGTGGGAGGTGAGCCCAACCGATTCTGGGAATATGGTGGCTGTTGCCCTGGCAACAGGTCTGTGGACCCGCCCATGCATCACCACAGGCTTTGGATGTCCGGATGCTAACAGACACTACTCAGATGGTCCTGCAACTATTTAACTCTACCCTAAAAGGCCTGGAAGTCAGCAAGAGTAGACATCTGACGCCCTTTATGCACCATTTTCAGCCATTAGTGACTAGTCCCAACTCTTGGGGGACAGAGGTTAGGTGACTAGACAGTGATTAGCAAGTAGTCTTGGGGGCTATTGAGAAGAACACTTTCCTGTTGGTTAGTATTGTGCTCCACTTCCTGTTTCCCCAGTGACAGCAGAAAGGGAAGTACCAGGAGTGCCGCGTTAGAGATTTAAATACCATATAAAAAGGCGTAGATAGTAGAGGCTCAAGGGAAAACTATTTCCTCCTGGTTCAAAGAATGGAATTTGAGTTTAACCTCTGGCCCTGGGTGGATCTGATCTGCTTCAAAGATTAGAACATTACCAAGGATTCTCTCCTTCCTTAAGAGTTAATCTAGCTGGGCTGCCTGTCAATCACCATGCCTAAGGAAAGTTGACTCATCCACTCCCTAAAGAGGGAGGGTAATTACCCTTTTAATGAATAATCTACATATACTTCCCAGAAGCCCCACACCCAAGCAGTTGATTACGGAGCTTTTGCAAGGAAGTACTGCTAAGCCTGCTCATTTTTCTCTGTTACAACTCAGGAAGTTTAGTTTAGGCTGCCAGTATAGCAAGCGCTTGCCACCAAGCCTGACAATGAAACTAAGTGTCAACATAATAACAAAGCAAGGGACAACTTTCAAAATTGTCTGGTCTTCACATATGTACTGATTGGTTTGGAGATGTCTCAAAAATTAAGAGTACTTGCTGATTTTTTTGTTTTTGTTTTTTCTTTGAGACAGGGTTTCTCTGTATAGACCTGTCCTGGAACTCACTCTGTAGACCAGGCTGGCCTTGAACTCAGAAATCCACCTGCCCCTGCCTCCCAAGTGCTGGGATTAAAGGCATGTGCCACCACACATTGGAACATATGTAATATCTGTGTATGTCACTTCCAGAATATCCAACATACTTCTGGCCTCCTTGGATGTGAGAGATGCATATGGTAAACATACATATAGTCAAACACTCATAAATATAAAATAAAAAAAATATGTCTTCAGATGGAAGGTGGTGGTGCATGTTTTTAATCCTAGCACTTGAGGGCAGAGAAGGTGATCTCTGGAGTTTGAGGCCATCCTGGTCTCCAGAGTTCCAGGACAGCCAGGGCTGCAAAGAGAAACCCTGTCTTAAAAAAAAAAAAAAAACAACGCCGGGTGGGTGGTGGCACATGCCTTTAATCCCAGCACTTGGGAGACAGAGGCAGGCGGATTTCTGAGTTCGAGGCCAGCCTGGTCTACAGAGTGAGTACCAGGACAGCCAGGGCTACACAGAGAAACCCTGTCTTGAAAAACCAAAACCAACCAACCAACCAAACAACAACAAAAAAAAATTTAAGCCGGGTGGTGGTGGCGTATGCCTTTAATCCCAGCACTTGGGAGGCAACAACAAGTGTGTGTGTGTGTGTGTGTGTGTGTGTGCACACACACACACAAACACAACAATGGTTAGAGGTCAATTCACAGAGTTGGTGCTTAACATGTATGTGGGTCCCTGGGTTCAAACTCATACTGCCAAGTTCTTCTATTAATGAGAATTAGAACCTATAAAGTGGAACCTGTTTTTTTTTTTTTTTTTTTTTTTTTTTTTTTTTTTTTTTGTCCTGGTAACAAATCTTACAGTGTTCTGCCTTCTCTGTCCTCTCAAATCCTAGGATTCCCAGTGTTCCACTCAATCAGCCATTGTGTTGCTATGAAATGAGTTTAGGATATCTCATATGCTAGGCAGATGCTCTAACACTGAACTATATCCCTAGCCTTTTTTTTTTAATAACCTTATTCTCCTGTTCTCCATACTTGCTGTAAACTGGATGCTAATCTAAAGTATTGCCTATATTCAAGCTGAATAGTCTGCAAAGAGCTGTTTTTCAGGCAAGGCTGTCTTTCTCCTATTGCATCATACCAGGGCCAAGCCACACATGTAATAAAGTCTGATTCAGTTTCTCAAGCAGCTGGAGGTGGCCTAGCCTGAGGGGGCATCTGTAGCAGGCGACCTATGAGCCAGATCTCAGCTTTGACTACCCACTGACCTTTGCTGCCACTGGCCTGTGTGGACACATGTGGGTTAGGTTCAGAACAGATGTTGGCATTTGGAGCAGCACTGACTACATCAGCCAGTCCTTTGAGGAGACTAATCCAAACACTATTACTCAGGACAGAGTGGGAGCCAGTAAAACGTGTTCAGAAAGTCTGTACTCTCAACAGTGTGCTTTCCTCTTTAGTTCTGGGTTGCTAGCCCAGGGTAAATAATATTCTTGCCTCAGCCTACAAGTGTGGGACTTTGGTGGATACACTGCCACACCTGACTTAAATTTGCTTTTTTTTTTTTTTTTTAAAAAAAGCACTGGTGACTGGGCTTCTGGCCTCCAACATGCTAGGAAAGCATTTCACTACAGAGGCATGTTCTTCTTTTGTTTGTTTGTTTTTTCTTCTTTCTTTCTTTCTTTTCTTTTCTTTTTTCTTTTTCGAGACAGGGTTTCTCTGTGTAGCCCTGGCTGTCCTGGAACTCACTCTGTAGACCAGGCTGGCCTTTAACTCAGAAATCCACCTGTCTCTGCCTCCCAAGTGCTGGGATTACAGGCTTGCACTACTACTGTCAGGCAAAACATTTATTTTTAAAAATTGTTAGGTTTTTTTTTGAGACAGGGTCTCACTGAATAGCCTTGGCTATCCTCAAACTCACTGAGTTTGCCTGCCTTAGCCTCCCAAGTGCTGGGATTAAAGGCTTTTGCTTTTGAACTTGGAAGGGTTAGTGGTAAAGGTAATTTAAAGGACCATCCCTGGATGGCCAGATGGTTCTGTAGGTAAGTGTACCAGCCACTCTCCAAGGCTGACAATGTTAGTTTGCTGCTCAGGACCCCTACAATAGAGGACTCCTGCAGGTTGTCCTTAGACCTCCACATGCACTGAGGGGGCGCGTATGTGTTAGAAAGCACACAGAGGAACAGGAAACAAACCAAACATAAGAAAGAGGAACAGGGCTGGTGAGATGGCTCAGCGGGGAAGAGCACCGACTGCTCTTCGGAAGGTCCTGAGTTCAAATCCCAGCAACCACATGGTGGCTCACAACCACCCGTGATGAGATCTGATGCCCTCTTCTGGTGCGTCTGAAGACAGCTACAGTGTACTTACATATAATAAATAAATAAATCTTAAAAAAAAAAAAAAGAAAGAGGAACAAACAAACAGGATGCTGTAGGTTAGCCCCGCCCCACAGTTACCTTTGCTCTTTCTTCAAGAGCTCCTTGCATCAATTCCCTAGACCTCAGTCATTTACATTCTGCCTTCATAAATTGTACTGTAATTAGGTCCAGCTTGTTCCAGAGTATACTATCATTTTCCATCTTGCTAGCAATAATCTCATGTGATGTGTGGTTCTTTTTCTCCTTAGTCATTGAATAAACACCTGGTGGCAATGGTTTTTGTGCATACACACACACATACACACACACACATATATATATACACACATATATACATATATATATACATATATACATATATGTGTGTATATATATATATTTTTAATAGGTTTCTCACTGGGTGGTGGTGGCACACGCCTTTAGTCCCAGCACTTGGGAGGCAGAGACAGGCAGATTTCTGAGTTAGAGGCCAGCCTGGTCTACAGAGTGAGTTCCAGGACAGCCAGGACTACAGAGAGAAACCCTGTCTCGAAAACCTCCCCCCCAAAAAAAAGAAAAAAGAAAAAAGAAAAAAAGTAAAGTCCTGTGACTAAAATTTAACTACTAATATTAACACTCATACCACAGTTAACAGAGTAAATTTAGCTGTCTATATACATATTTTTAGTCAGAGAATATAGGGTTGGGTGAGCTGCTCACACCTTTAATCCTAATACTCTGCAGGAAGAGGCAGGTTGATCTCTCAAAGAGGCTAGACTCAGACTCAAAAAGGAAAACAAAAACGGGTGTGGTGGCCCATGCCTTTAATCCCAGTCAGTACTTGGGAGGCAGAGGCAGGAAGATTTCTGAGTTCTAGGTCAGCCTGGTCTACAGAGTGAGCCCAGGACAGCCAGGGCTACACAGAGAAACCTCGTGTCGAAAAACAAACAAACAAAAAAACAACAACAAAAAGAAAAATGCAAATGGGGAAGGGGGATGGCTGGTGGTTAGAAGGACATTCTACTTTTACTGAATATGTGTTTCTGGGGTTCCTGACACCCTTTTCTGGCCTCCATGGGGCCCCACCTCTCAAGCACCAGATGTAGTTAAGATTTATGAGACAGAGCCAAGCCAAACTCTTAAGTTCAGCTCCATCCTGGTCTACAAAGTGAGACCTATCTCATAAAATAAATCTTTTAAAACGCAGCCATTGCAGAAATTAGGTCAGAGGAGAGTCTGGGTTGCGAGTGGCTTAGTAGTCACTGAGATGAATGTACAACACTAACTGGGTCTCCGACTGTAAAGCCAGGCCTAGATGAAGATGCAGATGGATGGGCAGCAGGGCTGAAGTACAGCTTAAGCCCCAGGGACAGTAGGAAGTTCAGTCTGGGTGTTGGATGAGAGATTTGTGGGATTTGGCAATCTCAAGGGTTGGATTTCGACTACTTTTGGGGGCTCACGTGAGGGCGTAAATCCCTGTCTTTAAAAACAAAAAACAAGGCTGGGTGCTGATGGCGCATACCTTTAATCCCAGTACTGGGGGTGGGGGTGGCAGAGACATGCAAATATCAAGTTCCGGGTCAAACTGGTCTGGTCGAGAGAGAGAGAGAGACAGAGAGAGAGAGAGAGAGAGAGAGAGAGAGAGAGAGAGAGAGAGAGAGAGAGAGAGATCCTGGACCTTCGCCAAGGCTACACAAAGAAACCCGATCTCGAATAAAACAAAACTCAAACAAAACTAAGTAAACCTACCCCCTCCCAAAATTCTGTCTCTGGATGTGGAATTACCCCATACTTTAAGGCAGGCTACGGACGCACTTAGCTTGCTCCTCAAAGTCCCACACATCTTTCACAATCTTGGTGGCTTTTTTTTTTTCCCCGAAAGAGGGTTTTACTATGTAGCTTTGGCTGTCCTGGAACTAAAGTATGCCAGGCTAGCCTTGGACTCAGAGACCTGCCTACCTCTGCCTCTCCATTGCTGGGATTAAAGGCTCAAGTCACCCACTCCTGGCTCATCTAATTCAGATTTAAGGGGAAGACATAGGTTACTAGTCTTGTAAATGAAACTCCTGGGGATCTTTGTGCTAGCGGAGGCAGCACAGAATAGACTCTCGGAGGACGCGTGTCAGTGGACGAAAAACCCTCCGGGCTGGAAGTCGAAGTTCCTCCTGCCCAGTGCCTCCCTCCTCGTCATCTCCTTCAGGGGAAAATCGATGAGGAGTTCGCATAGCGTTCCGGAGCGTGTTCCCTACTGGAACCACCCACTAATCCAGCTCTACTCGCTGGAGTTTGTGGAAACTTCCGGAAGGAGGGAAGTCAGCTGTCAAGCATCTGCAAACTTCAGCTGCCTGCAGCAGTCCGGCGGCGAGAGGGATCTGCATCTGGGGCAACCAGATGTCCCAGCCCTAGCCGGAAATAAAGTGGAAGCCCCGCCCCAGTCACCCCGGGCAGGACCCCAGGCAGTAAACCCCACCCCATTTCTCTGGCAACTCTTCTTTCTGACGTGTTGTTTACAGATCCAGCTCCCGCCGTGGCGTCCTAGGAGCAGGGGAAGCACACCAGCTCCTGGCCCGCGCCCCAGGACCTTTCTCTACTAGGGGTGGGTGGCTTGAGTGTCTATCCTTGCTGTCAGCCCTGGATTTTTCGAGAGGACTACGGGCTGTTTGCCCCAGGAGAGGCCGGAAAGAGAAACCGTTCCAATTTTGGTTAAAAGTGTAGCTAAGAAAAAAAAAAAAAAGCCTGCCAGGCAGGACCCAAAACGGCAGTGAGTGGTGCTTCCCTCCTAGGTGTGAGCTCGGTACTCCGGAAAGGAAATCTCTTTGATTATGTAATCGCCCCTACTAGAATCCCCAAGCAGTCAGATTTAGAAAATACTTTTAGAAAATTATTTGCCCTGTTCCCGGTTCAGGCCATCGCCTACCCTTTTCTCTAATTCCCTGTCTGAAGTAACCCAGTCAGCCTGCTAACTCATTCAGTTCATAAATATTGTTGAGAAAAAAAAATTTTTTTTTTTTAGAGTTCTCAAAGCAGATAACCGATGTGCTGCCATGGTTTAATCCCAGCTAGGAAGAGGTAGTATCTCTGAGTTCAAGGTCGGTCTGGTCTACAAAACTAGCTCTAGAACTGTCAAGAAAACTACATGAACCCTGCTCTGCGCAACCCCTGTTCCCCACCCTCAAATGCGGATGACGAATTTAAAGCAGCTTTTGTCTTCCGGACTGCACCTCGAGCCTCCATATTTGTTTTTAGAGACAAGGTCTCTTTATGTAGCCTGTGCCAGCAATCGACTTTCTCTCCTCTGGTGGCTACAACCATTCAATTGCTGAGGGTAGTGTCTGCCAACACAACAATCTCCCGTGTTTCGTTTGTTTTTTTGATACTGGGTCTCAAGTACCCACCCCCATAGCTTCAGAGACCATCTGTGGGGTTTACATCAGGACAGGCTTCTTACATGCTCTTCTTAGAAGAGGCAATACTTATTTGTGGTTATACCAGAGTTCAGCTACAGAAAAGAAACTTAACAGTGTATATGGGGTTTGCTTTTGTCTCATTGTGGGGACTTAGGTGGCCTGGGACTTGCATTTAGACCAGGCTGGCCTTGAATTCACTGAGATCTGATTATCTCTGCCTCCTAGTGCAGGGATTACAGGATTAAAAGTGTTTCTACCACAACCACTCCACGGGGGTTTTAATTTTTTTAAAGCAAGCTCTCAGGTACCTCAGGCCTGTATTTTGGGAAAATAGCCAGCAACTCCAGATCCTTGTACTTCTGACTCCCAAGTAAATGACACCATGGCAGGCTTACACAGTCCTATGGCTCTAACCCAGAGGGCCTACTCTGTAGAGTAGGCTGGACTTGAACAGTCCCAGTTTGAGCTTGGCTACCAACACTCCCTCTTCTAGTGTTCCTCCTTAGATAGGCCATCAGGACCGTCATAGCTGGCAGCTAATAGCAGGACTGAATGCTATCACTAGGTGCCACTCATTGTTGAGACTATGGGGAAGTCTTCTCTGATAAGGAAACAAAGACAGCAAAAGCAGTGGATTTTTTAAAAATAATGATTACAAACACTGTGTGCAGCCAGCTCTAGGGTTCTTATAAGTGCCCTGGATTCTCATCCTGAAAAGCCTGGTTTGCTTCAGTTCTGTTTGCTTTTTCAGGTCTATATCTTGTTTTTTCTTCTTCCTCTTCTCTCTTCTTGTTTGGCTGTCTTCTCTCTTGTTGGGCTAGACACAAGGTTTCATTAGCCTGATTTGCTTCAAGCATACCTTGTTTCCCAGGTTGGCTCCAACTCTGCCTCTGTATCTCTCTTTTGTTCTTTGGAGACATGGTGTCCCTATGAAGGTTTGATGGCCTAGGATCAGCAATGTAGGTCAGGCTGGCCTTGAACTTGTAACACACTACTTATCTTTTCTGTCTCTGACTCATAAATGCTACCATTACAAGGATCTATCATTACCTGACTGCAAAACCTCTTTTAAAATCACGGGTGAGCATGCACATGCGTGAGTGTGTATGTGTGTGGATTCTAGCATTCGGGAGTTAGAAGCAGATGGGTACAAATTCTGGCAACGCCTGGGCTATAGAGTGAGACCTTTGTCTCAAAAGGAAAGAAAACAAGTTAGAATACTGATCACCATTTGTTTCTCTCCACCCTTCAGTGAGTGAGTCAGATGTGGCCTGGTGCTGAATATCCTAGGCAGCTCAGAATCATCAGAGCTTGCTTCACAGGGATGAGTAACATAGCCTTTTCCTTCCAGGAAGTTTTTTCCAGTCCTGAAGCTTTTTTCTCTCCAGTCTCTTCCCTTATTATCTTTTTTATTACTTTAAGTTACATTTATTTTGGGGGGGGGGAGAATACAAGCCACTGTGTGTGTATGTAGGTCAGAGCAAAGCTTTTGGAATGTACATTTATTTTGTAGAGGACATAGTGTGTGTGTGTGTGTGTGTGTGTTTGTGTGAGTGTAGGTGAGAGGGCAGATTTTGAGAGTTGGGAGTTCTTTTACCAAGTGGAGCCAGAGATTGAGCTCATGTATTCAGGTTTGTTTGGCAAGGGTTATCCTGAAAACCATCTCCACTGTCTAGATTTTGTTTATTTGTTTTTGTTGTAGTTGTTGTTGTGGAAACACTTTATTCAGAGGCTTGGGGGAAAGTTGTAGAAGTCCAGGTTGTATTGTCTGCTTCCTGCACAGGACAGACCTTAGAGATCTCCCCTTTGCTAAGAGCTTTTGTTATTTATTTCAAGAGTGTGCCTTTTAATCTCAACATTCAGGAGGCAGAGACAGGCGAATTTCTGTAAGTTTGAGGCCAGTCTACAGAGTAAGTTCCAGGACAGCCAGTGCTACTCAGAGAAACCCTGTCTCAAGAAACAAAAAATATTAATTTATGTATGTGTATACTTAGACTCAAAGTCTTTGTAGTCCAGGGTACTCTTGAACTTGATTTCAATTAAGTCCTTTTTTTTTTAAAAGATTTATTTATTTATTATATGTACGTACACTGTAGCTGTCTTCAGACACACCAGAGGGCACCAGATCTCATTATGGATGGTTGTGAGCCACCATATGGTTGCTGGGATTTGAACTCAGGACCTTCATCAGAGCAGTCAGTGCTCTTAGCCGCTCAGCCATCTCTCCAGCCCTTCAATTAAGTCCTAATATTAGCCACTACTCAGTATAATGTTGGTGTTGTGTTCTTTAAAACACTGGCACTTGCCAGGCAGTGTTGGTGCACGCCTGGAGGCACTTAATCCCAGCACTTGGGAGGCAGAGGCAGACGGATTTCTGAGTTCGAGGCCAGCCTGGTTTACAGAGTGAGTTCCAGGACAGCCAAGGGTACTCAGAGAAACCCTGTCTCAAAAAAACAAACCAAACCAACCAAACAAAAAAACCTGGCACTGCCTTTAAAAATAAAACACTTAAGAGGCCACACATGGCTGAATGCATAAAGCTGCTTTCTGCTGAACTGGAGCAAAAAAAGAGAGCTGACTCTTCAATCCCATCCCGTAGTAATAAAGCAAGCCCCCTCCCTACTGAGGTGAGGGGAAACACTTGGAATCCCCACACTGGAAGGGAGTAAGGGAGATTGCTGGTTCTAGGCTAGTCTGGGATACATAATAAGACTCTGTTTCCTGTTCTTGAAAGACCAAGTTAAAAAAAAAAAAAGGTAGTGGTAACCCATCCTTTTATCTCAGCCAGTACTCAGGAGGCAAAGGCAGGTAAACCTCTAGTGAATTTGAGGCCAGTCTGGTCTAGAGTGAATTTCAGGATAGCTAGGTCTACTCAGATAAAAACTGTCTACCCTTGCCACCACCCCTCCAATAAAAGGGAAAGAAAAAAAGAAAAAAATTTAGTCGAGGATTTTTCTTTTTTTCTTTTTTGGTAGCTCAGGTTTTCTTCAGTCTTTCAGCAACCTGATTGGTTCAGCCTCCCAAGTTCAGAATTACAGGAATAGTCACCAAGTGTGGCTAGAGAGGACTTTGTGGGACACAACTCAAGATTACAAATTATTAGCTTTGGAATCTTGGGCATGTTACTTCTCAAATTAAATTTTTTCCACTTAAAATTTCTGATGCTGAATATACTTTTTCTTTCTTTCTTTGTTTTGTTTTGTTTTGTTTTTTTTTTGAGACAGGGTTTCTCTTTGTAGCCCTAGCTGTCCTTGAACTCACTCTGTAGACCAGGCTGGCCTCAAACTCAGAAATCTGCCTGCCTCTGCCTCCCAAGTGCTGGGATTAAAGGCATGTGCCACCACTGCCTGGCCCCTGAATATTTTTCTTAACGTCTTAATTTTCCTTGTTGTTTTGAGACATTGTTGGCCTGCATAGCCCTAGCTGTTCTGGAACTCACTATGTAGATCAGGCTGGCCTCAAACTCATAAGAGATCCTCTTGCCTCTGCCTCCAGAGTGGGAGTCCTAAAAGTGCACTACTATGCCTGACATTGAGCTTGTCATAAGCACTGCTAAATACCTATTTAACTGGGACATAAAGTACAGGTAGGTCAGCTGTCACTTCACATTTCCAAGGCCATCTCCAAAAGAGCAGAGAGCCCCGGTTCCTATCCTTAAAGCGTTTCCATTTTTTGTTTGTTTTGTTTTACTTTTTCAAGACAGGGTTTCTCTTTGTAGCCCTGGCTGTCCTGGAACTCTCTGTAGACCAGGCTGGCCTCGAACTCAGAAATCCGCCTGCCTCTGCCTCCCAAGTGCTGGGATTAAAGGCATGTGCCACCACTGCTCGGCAAGGGTTTCCCTTTTTCAAAGGAGGATCCATCCAGTAATGTAGGACACATGAAGTGATTAAGTGTATTAATTCCAAGTGCTAAACGTGGTGACACCCGTCAATGACAAACTTCAAATAAGGAGAAAGAAGGCAAAATGGAAGTCAGAGATTGAAGTGCCTAGGGCAAAATCTTTAACCTTTGTAAATGAAAAAGGAAGTAACTAGGTTACCGTGCTTTCTACTAAGGGAAAATGGACGTAGTTTAAGAGAGCTTGGCTTCACGAAGTTCTCCAGCGTGCGTTACTCTCTCAAAGCCGAGTGATGGACGTGAACCCTGGCCCTTGATTTAGCGTGTCTGGGGCAGCTTAAGAAAATGGCGTTTGCTAGAGCTTCCCGAAAGCCTTCCATATTGGTCAGCTCAATCGACTTGGGTTTTGGTGTGCCGTCACCAAGCTGCCGTCCCGCCCGCCGCCGCAGGGCTTCCACCCACGGCGAGGGGGAGCCGCCCGCCCATCCGGATGGGCAGGGGTGACATTCGAGTGCGGCCGTGTAGAAACGGTGCAGGGACAACTCGAGCGGCCCCGGGTGACGTCGCGACGGTCTCGCCCTCGCGCGCCTCGGATCTGACACTTGTGGAGCTGCAGGGCTCCGCTCGATCATAGTACCTAACGAGGGGAGGAAGCCTCCTGAGGACGGCCAACATGGCGACCGGCTCCTCTTGGCACAGCCCGGTTCCCTCCTCATGATGGGCGGCCCTGTACGCCCATTGGCCAGAGCTAGAGGCGGTGCCATGCTGCCTTCGCTGCCTCATTGGCCTGAGCATCTGAGGGGGAAGCCTGTTCTCCTCTCCCCATTCCAAGTTCCAGCCTTCACCTTCTACTCGGCGCTTAATTGGCTGTTCTCTCACGTCAATATGCGTCCCGTTCGGCTCTTTTCAGTTGTCGTCCAATCAGAACTTTCTCAACTGCCCGCCTGAATTCTGATTGGTTTAGAAATCTTGATCCTATCCCATTCCGGCCTATTTCTTACTCTTCCCCTAAACGGACTTTGCCCAGGCATGCTCAAGACTCTGGTTGGTCGTTGTGCTGTCTTTCTAACCTAAGCTCTTCCTATCTCCACCGCTCACGGAGCCCGCCTGGCGATTGATTGGTTTCCCTGCAAGTCCATCGTCTTCTTATCCCGCCCATCACCACTTCCTGAGTTTCTAATTGGCTGCTAACACTGAGAGGGCGGCCTTTCTGGGCGGAAACCAGGTACGCAACTTGGTCTTACACGCCTCAGTGAGAGAGTGAGTCCTGCCATTGGGTACCCTGCCCGCCTTTCCTCTGCAAGTCCCTCCTCTCACCCTCCCTCATTGGGCGGGGCAGCAGATAAGGGGCGGGGATTAGGCCGGGCTTGTGGCGCGCTGCTCCCTCCTCCTTACCCCCCCCTCCCTGTCCGGTCCGGGTTCGCTTGCCTCGTCAGCGTCCGCGTTTTTCCCGGCCCCCCCCAACCCCCCCGGACAGGACCCCCTGAGCTCGTCCCTCAGCTGCCACCATGAGCGGTAAGGATGAGTCCACGCCAAGCCCAGGGGTGGGAGTGGAGTGAGGGGGCGCGCGCGAGGACCGACCGGGCGGTCCCCGCTGTGAGGGGGGGCGGGCGGGAGGCGGCGGCGGCGGCCTTGGTCCCGCCCGGGGCGGAGGGAAGGGAGGGCGAAGGGGCAGTGGCGGGGCCTCGGAGGAGGAGGGGGATGGGCTACCCGCCCCGGGGGAGGGGGCAGCGTGGCCTCGCCCGCCCCCTGCCCGCCCCGGCCACGGGGGACGGGCCTTACCCCCCACTACCCGGCCGGCCGCCTGAGGCTCCTCCCGTCGGGGGCTGGCGCCGCGGGGGCGGCCCCGACCAGTGCAGGCCCCGCCTGGGCCAACCGCCTCCCCGGTCCGCCCTCCGGTCGCTGCCTGCCCCAGGCCCTCCCCCGCACCCCCGTAAGTTTCCCTTCCCCCATCCGACCCGCCCTTGCCACTCCTCTGTCCCCGAAACCGCCCCTTCCTTCTAGGCCCGCCTCCTCAGCCCCAGACCTGGGTTCTAAGCCCTAGACCTACCTCTTTAGCCCCTCACCTATTCTCTTAGATGTTTCCTGGCCTCCTCTTAGGATACACTCTTTCTCAGTCCCTTCCTGTTATTGTTTACACTTGGTCTTTCTCCATCTCTTCAGTCCTAATTTTAGCACACTTTCCATCCACCCACATGTTGGGTCTTCTTTTCCTTCCAGGATGCTTTTTTTTCTTTTTTGAGATAGGGTCTGTGTGGTATTTGAAGTTACTATTGCAGACCTCAGACTTTTAGCTACCTAGGTGCCTCTTCCTCCTGAGTGCTGGGATTAGTGTGTGCTAACCCTAAAAGCAACTTTTTGTTTCTGAGACACTGCTCTCAAATTCCCTTTCTCAAAAGTGCTATTTGTATTGAGATCAGTTCTTACTCTGTAGGCCTGGCAGACCTAGAACTGGTGAACCACCTGGCTCATCCTTCCAAGTCTTGGGATTATAGGTGTGAGTCACCATGCCTGGCTTCCAAAGCAATTTTTGAGTCATTTCTGGGGCTAATTTGTGCATGGGAAAATAGTGGCCTGTCTTGGACACCATTAAGCCATGTGCCTGCTCTGCATGCCTATGGCTTTGGCAACCCAATTTACTATGCAGCTGAGAATTTCTTTGAACTTTTGCCTCTACTTCCAAATTCTGGGATTTTAGGCTTACCACCATATCTAGCCCTATCTGGCTAATACCTTTTTTAAACTATTCTTTCAGTCATTGCTGATGGCCAAAGCCTTAATTTTAAGTCTTCTGTTGTTTTTATTCCCCTTCACTTGTTATTTGTTTTGTAATTATTTTTAGACCAAGATCACTCCATGGATGAAGTGACAGCTGTGGTGAAGATTGAAAAAGGTGTTGGTGGCAATAATGGGGGTAACGGCAATGGTGGTGCCACCGCCTTTTCTCAGACTCGAAGCAGCAGCACAGGCAGCAGCAGCAGCAGTGGTGGCGGAGGAGGGCAGGTGAGTGATCAAAGATGGGGAAGGTGTTGAAAGGGTATAAATATTCTTAGAAACTTTCTTAACTAAAAACCTTTGGGAAAAAATATAGTAGGGAAGTACACACAGAAAGATAGGTGATCTAGAGGGTCCCCAAATATGAAAGTTGGAACAGTACACAGAAAGTGAGCATTTTGTTTCTGGTTTTTGCTCTTTATATGCCTGTGCTGTTGCTGTTTTGTCTGTTGAATACTGCCCCTAGGCGAGCTATTGGGTGCCACTAACTCTTTCCTCTCTTCTGGCCAGGAATCCCAACCATCTCCTTTGGCTCTGCTGGCAGCAACCTGCAGCAGAATTGAGTCACCCAATGAGAACAGCAACAACTCCCAGGGTCCGAGTCAGTCAGGGGGCACTGGTGAACTTGACCTCACAGCCACACAACTTTCACAGGGTGCCAATGGCTGGCAGATCATCTCTTCCTCCTCTGGGGCTACCCCTACCTCAAAGGAACAGAGTGGCAACAGTACCAATGGCAGTGAGTCTTCCAAGAACCGCACAGTCTCTGGTGGGCAGTATGTTGTGGCTGCTACCCCCAACTTACAGAACCAGCAAGTTCTGACAGGTCTACCTGGAGTAATGCCTAATATTCAGTATCAAGTAATCCCACAGTTCCAGACTGTTGATGGGCAGCAGCTGCAGTTTGCTGCCACTGGGGCCCAAGTGCAGCAGGATGGTTCTGGTCAAATACAGATCATACCAGGTACAAACCAACAGATCATCACAAATAGAGGAAGTGGGGGCAACATTATTGCTGCTATGCCAAATCTACTCCAGCAGGCTGTCCCTCTTCAAGGCCTTGCTAATAATGTGCTCTCAGGACAGACTCAGTATGTGACCAATGTACCAGTGGCCCTGAATGGGAACATCACTTTGCTACCTGTCAACAGCGTTTCTGCAGCTACCCTGACTCCCAGCTCTCAGGCAGGCACGATCAGCAGCTCTGGATCCCAAGAGAGTGGCTCACAGCCTGTCACCTCAGGGACTGCTATCAGTTCTGCTAGCTTGGTGTCATCACAAGCTAGTTCCAGCTCCTTTTTCACCAATGCCAATAGCTATTCAACAACTACCACCACCAGCAACATGGGAATTATGAACTTTACCAGCAGTGGATCATCAGGGACTAGTTCTCAAGGCCAGACGCCTCAGAGGGTTGGTGGGCTACAAGGGTCTGATTCTCTGAACATCCAACAGAACCAGACATCAGGAGGCTCACTGCAAGGAAGTCAGCAGAAAGAGGGAGAGCAAAGTCAGCAGACACAGCAACAACAAATCCTTATTCAACCTCAGCTAGTTCAAGGGGGACAAGCTCTTCAGGCCCTCCAAGCAGCACCGTTGTCTGGACAGACCTTCACAACTCAAGCTATTTCCCAGGAAACCCTCCAGAACCTCCAGCTTCAGGCTGTTCAAAACTCTGGTCCCATCATCATTCGGACACCCACGGTGGGGCCCAATGGACAGGTCAGTTGGCAGACCCTTCAGCTGCAGAATCTTCAAGTTCAGAACCCACAAGCCCAGACAATCACCTTGGCCCCTATGCAGGGTGTTTCCTTGGGGCAGACTAGCAGCAGCAATACCACTCTTACACCCATTGCCTCAGCTGCCTCCATTCCTGCTGGCACAGTCACTGTGAATGCTGCTCAACTCTCCTCCATGCCAGGCCTTCAGACCATTAACCTCAGTGCATTGGGTACTTCAGGGATCCAGGTGCACCAGCTTCCAGGCCTGCCTTTGGCTATAGCAAACACCCCAGGTAAGACATCCATTCTTTGCATTTATCACAAACTAATACTTCCCTGGTACTATTGAATCTAAAGGGGGAAATAGAACTTTCTGAGATGTTTACTCAAGGCTAAACACCCAAGCAAGTATAAAATGTTTTAGTCAGGACATTTGGAGCTGAATCAATAGAAATGTCTTCTTAGTTGTTCTGATGAGAAAGGAGCACCTCTGGGTAATCTTGTGGTCTCTACTTCCTAGTGTCTTGGTACCACAAACTAAAGCTTGGTGTGCTTTTTGCATAGGATCCACTAGTAAATATTTTAGGCCTTGTGATCCATGTGGATTCTCAACCATATTTCATATTCTTTTTGGTTTTCCCCTTATATCCAGCAATGATAGGGATTGAATAAATGACCTTCTGAATCTTACGTACACTAGTTGTTATATCTCTAACCTCTTGGTTTGCAATTTGTTTTCAAAAACACCCTTTTAAGAATGTAAAAATTGGGGAGCTGGAGAGATGGCTCAGAGGTTAAGAGCCCTGACTGCTCTTCTAGAGGTCCTGAGTTCAAATCCCAGCAGCCACATTGTGGCTCACAACCATCTGTAATGGGTTCGGATGCCCTCTTCTGGTGCATCCGAAGATAGCTACAGTATACTCATATATATAAAATAAATAAGTCTTTTAAAAAAAAAAAATGTAAAAATGGATCCTGCCAGGAAGTGGTGGTGCACACCTTTAGTCCCAGCGCTTGGGAGGCAGGTGGGTTTTTGAGTTCGAGGCCAGCCTGGTCTACAGAGTGAGTTCTAGGACAGCGAGGGCTACACACTACACAGAGAAACCCTGTCTCGAAAAACCAAAAAAAAAAAAAAAAAAAAAAAAAAAAAAAAAAAAAAAAAAAAAAAAAAAAGGATCCTAATGTGATGGTTGCATGCTTTAATCCTAGCATTCAATGGTCAGCTTGATCTACATAGTTTCAGGACAGCTAGGACTAAGTAGAGAGACCCTGTCTCAAAACAAAGATTGTAAAACAGATGGATGGTTTAGCAGTTAAATTGGCTGCTCTTCTAAAGGAACTAGATTGAATTTCTAGCACCCATGTAGTATCTGATAACTGATTCCAGTCCAAGGAGATCCAACTCTTCCTCTTCTGGCCTACTTGGTCATTGTATGAATGTAGTGTAAGGTTGTATATTTAGGTAATACACATAAAATAAAAATAAAGCTGGGCAGTGGTGGTGCATGCCTTTGATCCCAGCACTTGGGAGGCAGAGGCAGGGGGATTTCTGAGTTCGAGGCCAGCCTGGTTTACAGAATGAGTTCCAGGACAGCCAGGGCTATACAGAGAAACCCTGTCTCAAAAAAAAAAAAAAATTAAAATCTTAAGATAACTAGAATGTGAAACCAAGACTAGGATTGATGCTCAGTGATAAAATGCTTGTCTAACATGAGTCTAGACTTGGATTCATGTTCAGCACCATACAAAAAATTAATTATTTTCTGAGACAGGGTTTTTCTGAGTAGCTCTTGGTGTCCTGGAACTAGCTCTGTAGACTAGGCTGGTTTCTGATTTACAGAGACCTGCCTGCCTCTGCCTCCCGAATGCTGGGATTAAAGGCTTGCAGCAATGTGCCTTGCTTTTCCTTATCATCCTTTAAGGAATAGGAGGTTTATTTTGGTTGGCAGTTTTATATACTCCCATCTTGGTGAAGAAGGCTTTGCAACTGAGGTAGTTAGTATCTGCTTCCCAAGTGTCAGTACAGGAGGCAGCAAGCAGTTCAACATTTTGGTTCAGGAACTAGCTCTGGCCAAGTAGGCTACAGATTGTGATGATTCAACTTGAACAGTTTTCTCTGAGTTGTAACTCAAAATTGAGGGGAAAATAGCTTAATGGATTCCAGAAAGATTTTTCTTTTTTTTTTTCCTAAAAATGTTATTTATATGTATGTGTTTATATCTGTGTATTTATGCAGTTTGTATGAGTGGGTGCTCCTGGAGGCTGGAAGAGGTCTTCTGATTTCCCGAGGCTGGAATTCCAGGTGTTTGTGAGGCACCTGAAATGAATGGGTGCTGAGAACCATACTCTTGCCCTCTGAAAGAGCAGCCAGTGCTTTTAACCACTGGGCCATCTATCCAGCCTCAGAGTTTTTGTTTTGTTTTGTTGGTTTTTGTTTATTTTTTGTTTTTTTCCGAGACAGGGTTTCTCTGTATATCCCTGATAGCCCTGGCTGTCCTGGAACTCACTCTGTAGACCAGGCTGGCCTTGAACTCAGAAATCCCCCTGCCTCTGCCTCCCAAGTGCTGGGACTAAAGCCGTGCGCCACCACCACCTGGCCAGCCCCAGATTTTCAACAAGATGTGTTTCTGGTTTTTGTTTGTTTTGGGGGGTTGTTTGAAAATTTTTTTTTTTTCTCCAAGACAGGATTTCTCTGTATAGCCCTGGCTGACAAGATGTGCTTCTGGTTTTTGTTTGTTT